>NW_027469396.1:0-164199 GCF_051020765.1 Lasioglossum baleicum | reverse complement strand
ACGCATAACGCATAACGCATAACGCATAACGCATAACGCAGAACGCATAACGCATAACGCATAACGCATAACGCATAACGCATAACGCATAACGCATAACGCATTACGCATAACGCCTAAAGCATAACGCATAACGCATAACGCATAACGCATAACGCATAACGCATAACGCATAACGCATAACGCATAACGCATAACGCATAACGCATAACGCATAACGCATAACGCATAACGCATAACGCATAACGCATAACGCCTAACGCATAACGCATAACGCATAACGCATAACGCATAACGCATAACGCATAACGCATAACGCATAACGCATAACGCATAACGCATACCGCATAACGCATAACGCATAACGCATAACGCATAACGCATAACGCATAACGCATAACGCATAACGCAGAACGCACAACGCACAACGCACAACGCACAACGCACAACGCACAACGCACAACGCACAACGCATAACGCATAACGCATAACGCATAACGCATAACGCATAACGCATAACGCATAACGCATAACGCATAACGCATAACGCATAACGCATAACGCATAACGCATACCGCATAACGCATAACGCATAACGCATAACGCATAACGCATAACGCATAACGCAGAACGCACAACGCACAACGCACAACGCACAACGCACAACGCACAACGCACAACGCACAACGCACAACGCATAACGCATAACGCATAACGCATAACGCATAACGCATAACGCAAATAACGCATAACGCATAACGCATAACGCATAACGCGTAACGCAAAACTCATAACGCATAACGCATAACGCATAACGCATAACGCAAATAACGCATAACGCATAACGCATAACGCATAACGCGTAACGCAAAACTCATAACGCATAACGCACAACGCACAACGCACAACGCACAACGCACAACGCACAACGCACAACGCACAACGCACAACGCATAACGCATAACGCATAACGCATAACGCATAACGCATAACGCATAACGCAAATAACGCATAACGCATAACGCATAACGCATAACGCGTAACGCAAAACTCATAACGCATAACGCATAACGCATAACGCATAACGCAAATAACGCATAACGCATAACGCGTAACGCAAAACTCATAACGCATAACGCATAACGCATAACGCATAACGCATAACGCATAACGCATAACGCATAACGCATAACGCATAACGCATAACGCATAACGCATAACGCATAACGCATAACGCATAACGCATAACGCATAACGCATAACGCATAACGCATAACGCATAACGCATAACGCATAACGCATAACGCATAACGCATAACGCATAACGCATAACGCATAACGCATAACGCATAACGCATAACGCATAACGCATAACGCATAACGCATAACGCATAACGCATAACGCATAACGCATAACGCATAACGCATAACGCATAAGGCATAAGCATAACGCATAACGCATAACGCATAACGCATAACGCATAACGCATAACGCATAACGCATAACGCATAACGCATAACGCATAACGCATAACGCATAACGCATAACGCATAACGCATAACGCATAACGCATAACGCATAACGCATAACGCATAACGCATAACGCATAACGCATAACGCATAACGCATAACGCATAACGCATAACGCATAACGCATAACGCATAACGCATAACGCATAACGCATAACGCATAACGCATAACGCATAACGCATAACGCATAACGCAGAACGCACAACGCACAACGCACAACGCACAACGCACAACGCACAACGCACAACGCACAACGCACAACGCATAACGCATAACGCATAACGCATAACGCATAACGCATAACGCATAACGCATAACGCATAACGCAAATAACGCATAACGCATAACGCATAACGCATAACGCATAACGCATAACGCATAACGCATAACGCATAACGCATAACGCATAACGCATAACGCATAACGCATAACGCATAACGCATAACGCATAACGCATAACGCATAACGCATAACGCATAACGCATAACGCATAACGCATAACGCATAACGCATAACGCATAACGCATAACGCATAACGCATAACGCATAAGGCATAAGCATAACGCATAACGCATAACGCATAACGCATAACGCGTAACGCAAAACTCATAACGCATAACGCATAACGCATAACGCATAACGCATAACGCATAACGCATAACGCATAACGCATAACGCATAACGCATAACGCATAACGCATATGGCATAAGCATAACGCATAACGCATAACGCATAACGCATAACGCATAACGCAAAACGCAAAACTCATAACGCATAACGCATAACGCATAACGCATAACGCATAACGCATAACGCATAACGCATAACGCATAACGCATAACGCATAACGCATAACGCATAACGCATAACGCATAACGCATAACGCATAAAGCAATACGCATAACGCATAAAGCATAACGCATAACGCATAACGCATAACGCATAACGCATAACGCATAACGCATAACGCATAACGCATAACGCATAACGCATAACGCATAACGCATAACGCATAAGGCATAAGCATAACGCATAACGCATAACGCATAACGCGTAACGCAAAACTCATAACGCATAACGCATAACGCATAACGCATAACGCATAACGCATAACGCATAACGCATAACGCATAACGCATAACGCATAACGCATAACGCATATGGCATAAGCATAACGCATAACGCATAACGCATAACGCATAACGCAAAACGCAAAACTCATAACGCATAACGCATAACGCATAACGCATAACGCATAACGCATAACGCATAACGCATAACGCATAACGCATAACGCATAACGCATAACGCATAACGCATAACGCATAACGCATAACGCATAACGCATAACGCATAACGCATAACGCATAACGCATAACGCATAACGCATAACGCATAACGCATAACGCATAACGCATAACGCATAACGCATAATGCATAACGCATAACGCATAACGCATAACGCATAACGCATAACGCATAACGCATAACGCATAACGCATAACGCATAACGCATAACGCATAAGGCATAAGCATAACGCATAACGCATAACGCATAACGCATAACGCGTAACGCAAAACTCATAACGCATAACGCATAACGCATAACGCATAACGCATAACGCATAACGCATAACGCATAACGCATAACGCATAACGCATAACGCATAACGCATATGGCATAAGCATAACGCATAACGCATAACGCATAACGCATAACGCATAACGCAAAACGCAAAACTCATAACGCATAACGCATAACGCATAACGCATAACGCATAACGCATAACGCATAACGCATAACGCATAACGCATAACGCATAACGCATAACGCATAACGCATAACGCATAACGCATAACGCATAAAACAATACGCATAACGCATAAAGCATAACGCATAACGCATAACGCATAACGCATAACGCATAACGCATAACGCATAACGCATAACGCATAACGCATAACGCATAACGCATAACGCATAACGCATAACGCATAACGCATAACGCATAAGGCATAAGCATAACGCATAACGCATAACGCATAACGCGTAACGCAAAACTCATAACGCATAACGCATAACGCATAACGCATAACGCATAACGCATAACGCATAACGCATAACGCATAACGCATATGGCATAAGCATAACGCATAACGCATAACGCATAACGCATAACGCATAACGCAAAACGCAAAACTCATAACGCATAACGCATAACGCATTACGCATAACGCATAACGCATAACGCATAACGCATAACGCATAACGCATAACGCATAACGCATAACGCATAACGCATAACGCATAACGCATAACGCATAACGCATAACACATAACGCATAACGCATAACGCATAACGCATAACGCATAACGCATAACGCCTAACGCATAACGCATAACGCATAACGCATAACGCATAACGCATAACGCATAACGCATAACGCATAACGCATAACGCATAACGCAAACCGCATAACGCATAACGCATAACGCATAACGCATAACGCATAACGCATAACGCATAACGCAGAACGCACAACGCACAACGCACAACGCACAACGCACAACGCACAACGCACAACGCACAACGCACAACGCACAACGCACAACGCATAACGCATAACGCATAACGCATAACGCATAACGCATAACGCATAACGCATAACGCATAACGCATAACGCATAACGCATAACGCATAACGCATAACGCATAACGCATAACGCCTAACGCATAACGCATAACGCATAACGCATAACGCATAACGCATAACGCATAACGCATAACGCATAACGCATAACGCATACCGCATAACGCATAACGCATAACGCATAACGCATAACGCATAACGCATAACGCATAACGCATAACGCATAACGCATAACGCATAACGCATAACGCATAACGCATAACGCATAACGCATAACGCATAACGCATAACGCATAACGCATAACGCAGAACGCATAACGCATAACGCATAACGCATAACGCATAACGCATAACGCATAACGCATAACGCATAACGCATAACGCATAACGCATAACGCATAACGCATAACGCATAACGCATAACGCATAACGCAGAACGCATAACGCATAACGCATAACGCATAACGCATAACGCATAACGCATAACGCATAACGCATAACGCATAACGCATTACGCATAACGCCTAAAGCATAACGCATAACGCATAACGCATAACGCATAACGCATAACGCATAACGCATAACGCATAACGCATAACGCATAACGCATAACGCATAACGCATAACGCATAACGCATAACACATAACGCATAACGCATAACGCATAACGCATAACGCATAACGCATAACGCCTAACGCATAACGCATAACGCATAACGCATAACGCATAACGCATAACGCATAACGCATAACGCATAACGCATAACGCATACCGCATAACGCATAACGCATAACGCATAACGCATAACGCATAACGCATAACGCATAACGCATAACGCAGAACGCACAACGCACAACGCACAACGCACAACGCACAACGCACAACGCACAACGCACAACGCACAACGCATAACGCATAACGCATAACGCATAACGCATAACGCATAACGCATAACGCATAACGCAAATAACGCATAACGCATAACGCATAACGCATAACGCATAACGCATAACGCATAACGCATAACGCATAACGCATAACGCATAACGCATAACCCATAACGCAAATAACGCTTAACGCATAACGCATAACGCATAACGCATAACGCATAACGCATAACGCATAACGCATAACGCATAACGCATAACGCATAACGCATAACGCAAATAACGCATAACGCATAACGCATAACGCATAACGCGTAACGCAAAACTCATAACGCATAACGCATAACGCATAACGCATAACGCATAACGCATAACGCATAACGCATAACGCATAACGCATAACGCATAACGCATAACGCATAACGCATAACGCATAACGCATAACGCATAACGCATAACGCATAACGCATAACGCATAACGCATAACGCGTAACGCAAAACTCATAACGCATAACGCATAACGCATAACGCATAACGCATAACGCATAACGCATAACGCATAACGCATAACGCATAACGCATAACGCATAACGCATAACGCATAACGCATAACGCATAACGCATAACGCATAACGCATAACGCATAACGCATAACGCATAACGCATAACGCATAACGCATAACGCATAACGCATAACGCATAACGCATAACGCATAACGCATAACGCATAACGCATAACGCATAACGCATAACGCATAACGCATAACGCATAACGCATAACGCATAACGCATAACGCATAACGCATAACGCATAACGCATAACGCATAACGCATAACGCATAACGCATAACGCATAACGCATAACGCATAACGCATAACGCATAACGCATAACGCATAACGCATAACGCATAACGCATAACGCATAACGCATAACGCATAAGGCATAAGCATAACGCATAACGCATAACGCATAACGCATAACGCATAACGCATAACGCATAACGCATAACGCATAACGCATAACGCATAACGCATATGGCATAAGCATAACGCATAACGCATAACGCATAACGCATAACGCATAACGCATAACGCAAAACGCAAAACTCATAACGCATAACGCATAACGCATAACGCATAACGCATAACGCATAACGCATAACGCATAACGCATAACGCATAACGCATAACGCATAACGCATAACGCATAACGCATAACGCATAACGCATAACGCATAACGCATAACGCATAACGCATAACGCATAACGCATAACGCATAACGCATAACGCATAACGCATAACGCATAACGCATAACGCATAACGCAAATAACGCATAACGCATAACGCATAACGCATAACGCATAACGCATAACGCATAACGCATAACGCATAACGCATAACGCATAACGCATAACGCATAACGCATAACGCATAACGCATAACGCATAACGCATAACGCATTACGCATAACGCCTAAAGCATAACGCATAACGCATAACGCATAACGCATAACGCATAACGCATAACGCATAACGCATAACGCATAACGCATAACGCATAACGCATAACGCATAACGCATAACGCATAACGCATAACGCATAACGCATAACGCATAACGCATAACGCATAACGCATAAAGCAATACGCATAACGCATAAAGCATAACGCATAACGCATAACGCATAACGCATAACGCATAACGCATAACGCATAACGCATAACGCATAACGCATAACGCATAAGGCATAAGCATAACGCATAACGCATAACGCATAACGCGTAACGCAAAACTCATAACGCATAACGCATAACGCATAACGCATAACGCATAACGCATAACGCATAACGCACAACGCACAACGCATAACGCATAACGCATAACGCATAACGCATAACGCATAACGCATAACGCATAACGCATAACGCATAACGCATAACGCATAACGCATAACGCATAACGCCTAACGCATAACGCATAACGCATAACGCATAACGCATAACGCATAACGCATAACGCATAACGCATAACGCATAACGCATAACGCATAACGCATAACGCATAACGCATAACGCATAACGCATAACGCATAACGCATAACGCATAACGCATAACGCAAATAACGCATAACGCATAACGCATAACGCATAACGCATAACGCATAACGCATAACGCATAACGCATAACGCATAACGCATAACGCATAACGCATAACGCATAACGCATAAGGCATAACGCATAACGCATAACGCATAACGCATAACGCATAACGCATAACGCATAACGCATAACGCATAACGCATAACGCATAACGCATAACGCATAACGCATAACGCATAACGCATAACGCATAACGCATAACGCATAACGCATAACGCATAACGCATAACGCATAACGCATAACGCATAACGCATAACGCATAAAGCAATACGCATAACGCATAAAGCATAACGCATAACGCATAACGCATAACGCATAACGCATAACGCATAACGCATAACGCATAACGCATAACGCATAACGCATAACGCATAACGCATAAGGCATAAGCATAACGCATAACGCATAACGCATAACGCGTAACGCAAAACTCATAACGCATAACGCATAACGCATAACGCATAACGCATAACGCAAAACGCATAACGCACAACGCACAACGCATAACGCATAACGCATAACGCATAACGCATAACGCATAACGCATAACGCATAACGCATAACGCATAACGCATAACGCATAACGCATAACGCATAACGCATAACGCATAACGCATAACGCATAACGCATAACGCATAACGCCTAACGCATAACGCATAACGCATAACGCATAACGCATAACGCATAACGCATAACGCATAACGCATAACGCATAACGCATAACGCATAACGCATAACGCATAACGCATAACGCATAACGCAAATAACGCATAACGCATAACGCATAACGCATAACGCATAACGCATAACGCATAACGCATAACGCATAACGCATAACGCATAACGCATAACGCATAACGCATAACGCATAACGCATAACGCATAACGCATAACGCATAAGGCATAACGCATAACGCATAACGCATAACGCATAACGCATAACGCATAACGCATAACGCATAACGCATAACGCAGAACGCATAACGCATAACGCATAACGCATAACGCATAACGCATAACGCATTACGCATAACGCCTAAAGCATAACGCATAACGCATAACGCATAACGCATAACGCATAACGCATAACGCATAACGCATAACGCATAACGCATAACGCATAACGCATAACGCATAACGCATAACGCATAACGCATAACGCATAACGCATAACGCATAACGCATAACGCATAACGCATAACGCATAACGCATAACGCATAACGCATAACGCATAACGCATAACGCATAACGCATAACGCATAACGCATAACGCATAACGCATAACGCATAACGCATAACGCATAACGCATAACGCATAACGCATAACGCATAACGCATAACGCATAACGCATAACGCATAAAGCAATACGCATAACGCATAACGCATAACGCATAACGCATAACGCATAACGCATAACGCATAAGGCATAAGCATAACGCATAACGCATAACGCATAACGCGTAACGCAAAACTCATAACGCATAACGCATAACGCATAACGCATAACGCATAACGCATAACGCATAACGCACAACGCACAACGCATAACGCATAACGCATAACGCATAACGCATAACGCATAACGCATAACGCATAACGCATAACGCATAACGCATAACGCATAACGCATAACGCATAACGCATAACGCATAACGCATAACGCATAACGCCTAACGCATAACGCATAACGCATAACGCATAACGCATAACGCATAACGCATAACGCATAACGCATAACGCATAACGCATAACGCATAACGCATAACGCATAACGCATAACGCATAACGCATAACGCATAACGCATAACGCATAACGCATAACGCATAACGCATAACGCATAACGCATAACGCATAACGCATAACGCATAACGCATAACGCATAACGCATAACGCATAACGCATAACGCATAACGCATAACGCATAACGCATAACGCATAAAGCAATACGCATAACGCATAACGCATAACGCATAACGCATAACGCATAACGCATAACGCATAAGGCATAAGCATAACGCATAACGCATAACGCATAACGCGTAACGCAAAACTCATAACGCATAACGCATAACGCATAACGCATAACGCACAACGCACAACGCATAACGCATAACGCATAACGCATAACGCATAACGCATAACGCATAACGCATAACGCATAACGCATAACGCATAACGCATAACGCATAACGCATAACGCATAACGCATAACGCCTAACGCATAACGCATAACGCATAACGCATAACGCATAACGCATAACGCATAACGCATAACGCATAACGCATAACGCATAACGCATAACGCATAACGCATAACGCATAACGCATAACGCATAACGCAAATAACGCATAACGCATAACGCATAACGCATAACGCATAACGCATAACGCATAACGCATAACGCATAACGCATAACGCATAACGCATAACGCATAACGCATAACGCATAACGCATAAGGCATAACGCATAACGCATAACGCATAACGCATAACGCATAACGCATAACGCATAACGCATAACGCATAACGCATAACGCATAACGCAGAACGCACAACGCATAACGCATAACGCATAACGCATAACGCATAACGCATAACGCATAACGCATAACGCATAACGCATAACGCATAACGCATAACGCATAACGCATAACGCATAACGCATAACGCATAACGCATAACGCATAACGCATAACGCATAACGCATAACGCATAACGCATAACGCATAACGCATAACGCATACCGCATAACGCATAACGCATAACGCATAACGCATAACGCATAACGCATAACGCATAACGCATAACGCATAACGCATAACGCATAACGCATAACGCATAACGCATAACGCATAACGCATAACGCATAACGCATAACGCATAACGCATAACGCATAACGCATAACGCATAACGCATAACGCATAACGCAGAACGCATAACGCATAACGCATAACGCATAACGCATTACGCATAACACATAACGCATAACGCATTACGCATAACGCCTAAAGCATAACGCATAACGCATAACGCATAACGCATAACGCATAACGCATAACGCATAACGCATAACGCATAACGCATAACGCATAACGCATAACGCATAACGCATAACGCATAACGCATAACGCATAACGCATAACGCATAACGCATAACGCATAACGCATAACGCATAACGCATAACGCATAACGCATAACGCCTAACGCATAACGCATAACGCATAACGCATAACGCATAACGCATAACGCATAACGCATAACGCATAACGCATAACGCATAACGCATAACGCATAACGCATAACGCATAACGCATAACGCATAACGCGTAACGCAAAACTCATAACGCATAACACATAACGCATAACGCATAACGCATAACGCATGACGTATAAACCATAAGGCATAACGCATAGCCCATAACGCATAACGCATAACGCATAACGCATAACGCATAACGCATAACGCATAACGCATAACGCATAACGCATAACGCATAACGCATAACGCATAACGCATAACGCATAACGCATAACGCATAACGCATAACGCATAACGCATAACGCATAACGCATAACGCATAACGCATAACGCATAACGCATAACGCATAACGCATAACGCATAACGCATAACGCATAACGCATAACGCATAACGCATAACGCATAACGTATAACGCATAACGCATAACGCATATGGCATAAGCATAACGCATAACGCATAACGCATAACGCATAACGCATAACGCATAACGCATAACGCATAACGCATAACGCATAACGCATAACGCATGTGGCATAAGCATAACGCATAACGCATAACGCATAACGCATAACGCATAACGCATAACGCATAACGCATAACGCATAACGCATAACGCATAACGCATAACGCATAACGCATAACGCATAACGCATAACGCATAACGCATAACGCATAACGCATAACGCATAACGCATAACGCATAACGCATAACGCATAACGCATAACGCATAACGCATAACGCATAACGCATAACGCATAAGGCATAAGCATAACGCATAACGCATAACGCATAACGCATAACGCGTAACGCAAAACTCATAACGCATAACGCATAACGCATAACGCATAACGCATAACGCATAACGCATAACGCATATGGCATAAGCATAACGCATAACGCATAACGCATAACGCATAACGCATAACGCAAAACGCAAAACTCATAACGCATAACGCATAACGCATAACGCATAACGCATAACGCATAACGCATAACGCATAACGCATAACGCATAACGCATAACGCATAACGCATAACGCATAACGCATAACGCATAACGCATAACGCATAACGCATAACGCATAACGCATAACGCATAACGCATAACGCATAACGCATAACGCATAACGCATAACGCATAACGCATAAGCATAACGCATAACGCATAACGCATAACGCGTAACGCAAAACTCATAACGCATAACGCATAACGCATAACGCATAACGCATAACGCATAACGCATAACGCATAACGCATAACGCATAACGCATAACGCATAACGCATAACGCATAACGCATAACGCATAACGCATATGGCATAAGCATAACGCATAACGCATAACGCATAACGCATAACGCATAACGCATAACGCAAAACGCAAAACTCATAACGCATAACGCATAACGCATAACGCATAACGCATAACGCATAACGCATAACGCATAACGCATAACGCATAACGCATAACGCATAACGCATAACGCATAACGCATAACGCATAACGCATTACGCATAACGCATAACGCATAACGCATAACGCATAACGCATAACGCATAACGCCTAACGCATAACGCATAACGCATAACGCATAACGCATAACGCATAACGCATAACGCATAACGCATAACGCATAACGCATACCGCATAACGCATAACGCATAACGCATAACGCATAACGCATAACGCATAACGCAGAACGCACAACGCACAACGCACAACGCACAACGCACAACGCACAACGCACAACGCACAACGCACAACGCACAACGCATAACGCATAACGCATAACGCATAACGCATAACGCATAACGCATAACGCATAACGCATAACGCATAACGCATAACGCATAACGCATAACGCATAACGCCTAACGCATAACGCAAAAACGCATAACGCATAACGCATAACGCATAACGCATAACGCATAACGCATAACGCATACCGCATAACGCATAACGCATAACGCATAACGCATAACGCATAACGCATAACGCATAACGCATAACGCATAACGCATAACGCATAACGCATAACGCATAACGCATAACGCATAACGCATAACGCATAACGCATAACGCATAACGCATAACGCATAACGCATAACGCATAACGCATAACGCATAACGCATAACGCATAACGCATAACGCAGAACGCATAACGCATAACGCATAACGCATAACGCATAACGCATAACGCATAACGCATAACGCATTACGCATAACGCCTAAAGCATAACGCATAACGCATAACGCATAACGCATAACGCATAACGCATAACGCATAACGCATAACGCATAACGCATAACGCATAACGCATAACGCATAACGCATAACGCATAACGCATAACGCATAACGCATAACGCATAACGCATAACGCATAACGCATAACGCATAACGCATAACGCATAACGCATAACGCATAACGCATAACGCCTAACGCATAACGCATAACGCATAACGCATAACGCATAACGCATAACGCATAACGCATAACGCATAACGCATAACGCTTAACGCATACCGCATAACGCATAACGCATAACGCATAACGCATAACGCATAACGCATTACGCATAACGCATAACGCATAACGCAGAACGCACAACGCACAACGCACAACGCACAACGCACAACGCACAACGCACAACGCACAACGCACAACGCATAACGCATAACGCATAACGCATAACGCATAACGCATAACGCAAATAACGCATAACGCATAACGCATAACGCATAACGCATAACGCAAAACGCAAAACTCATAACGCATAACGCATAACGCATAACGCATAACGCATAACGCATAACGCATAACGCATAACGCATAACGCATAACGCATAACGCATAACGCATAACGCATAACGCATAACACATAACGCATAACGCATAACGCATAACGCATAACGCATAACGCATAACGCCTAACGCATAACGCATAACGCATAACGCATAACGCATAACGCATAACGCATAACGCATAACGCATAACGCATAACGCATACCGCATAACGCATAACGCATAACGCATAACGCATAACGCATAACGCATAACGCATAACGCATAACGCATAACGCATAACGCATAACGCATAACGCATAACGCATAACGCATAACGCATAACGCATAACGCATAACGCATAACGCATAACGCATAACGCATAACGCATAACGCATAACGCATAACGCATAACGCATAACGCATAACGCATAACGCATAACGCATAACGCATAACGCATAACGCATAACGCATAACGCATAACGCATAACGCATAACGCATAACGCATAACGCATAACGCATAACGCATAAGGCATAAGCATAACGCATAACGCATAACGCATAACGCATAACGCATTACGCATAACGCATAACGCATAACGCATAACGCATAACGCATAACGCATAACGCCTAACGCATAACGCATAACGCATAACGCATAACGCATAACGCATAACGCATAACGCATAACGCATAACGCATAACGCATACCGCATAACGCATAACGCATAACGCATAACGCATAACGCATAACGCATAACGCAGAACGCACAACGCACAACGCACAACGCACAACGCACAACGCACAACGCACAACGCACAACGCACAACGCACAACGCATAACGCATAACGCATAACGCATAACGCATAACGCATAACGCATAACGCATAACGCATAACGCATAACGCATAACGCATAACGCATAACGCATAACGCCTAACGCATAACGCAAAAACGCATAACGCATAACGCATAACGCATAACGCATAACGCATAACGCATAACGCATAACGCATACCGCATAACGCATAACGCATAACGCATAACGCATAACGCATAACGCATAACGCATAACGCATAACGCATAACGCATAACGCATAACGCATAACGCATAACGCATAACGCATAACGCATAACGCATAACGCATAACGCATAACGCATAACGCATAACGCATAACGCATAACGCATAACGCATAACGCATAACGCATAACGCATAACGCATAACGCAGAACGCATAACGCATAACGCATAACGCATAACGCATAACGCATAACGCATAACGCATAACGCATTACGCATAACGCCTAAAGCATAACGCATAACGCATAACGCATAACGCATAACGCATAACGCATAACGCATAACGCATAACGCATAACGCATAACGCATAACGCATAACGCATAACGCATAACGCATAACGCATAACGCATAACGCATAACGCATAACGCATAACGCATAACGCATAACGCATAACGCATAACGCATAACGCATAACGCATAACGCATAACGCATAACGCATAACGCATAACGCCTAACGCATAACGCATAACGCATAACGCATAACGCATAACGCATAACGCATAACGCATAACGCATAACGCATAACGCTTAACGCATACCGCATAACGCATAACGCATAACGCATAACGCATAACGCATAACGCATTACGCATAACGCATAACGCATAACGCAGAACGCACAACGCACAACGCACAACGCACAACGCACAACGCACAACGCACAACGCACAACGCACAACGCATAACGCATAACGCATAACGCATAACGCATAACGCATAACGCAAATAACGCATAACGCATAACGCATAACGCATAACGCATAACGCAAAACGCAAAACTCATAACGCATAACGCATAACGCATAACGCATAACGCATAACGCATAACGCATAACGCATAACGCATAACGCATAACGCATAACGCATAACGCATAACGCATAACGCATAACACATAACGCATAACGCATAACGCATAACGCATAACGCATAACGCATAACGCCTAACGCATAACGCATAACGCATAACGCATAACGCATAACGCATAACGCATAACGCATAACGCATAACGCATAACGCATACCGCATAACGCATAACGCATAACGCATAACGCATAACGCATAACGCATAACGCATAACGCATAACGCATAACGCATAACGCATAACGCATAACGCATAACGCATAACGCATAACGCATAACGCATAACGCATAACGCATAACGCATAACGCATAACGCATAACGCATAACGCATAACGCATAACGCATAACGCATAACGCATAACGCATAACGCATAACGCATAACGCATAACGCATAACGCATAACGCATAACGCATAACGCATAACGCATAACGCATAACGCATAACGCATAACGCATAACGCATAAGGCATAAGCATAACGCATAACGCATAACGCATAACGCATAACGCGTAACGCAAAACTCATAACGCATAACGCATAACGCATAACGCATAACGCATAACGCATAACGCATATGGCATAAGCATAACGCATAACGCATAACGCATAACGCATAACGCATAACGCAAAACGCAAAACTCATAACGCATAACGCATAACGCATAACGCATAACGCATAACGCATAACGCATAACGCATAACGCATAACGCATAACGCATAACGCATAACGCATAACGCATAACGCATAACGCATAACGCATAACGCATAACGCATAACGCATAACGCATAACGCATAACGCATAACGCATAACGCATAACGCATAACGCATAACGCATAAGGCATAAGCATAACGCATAACGCATAACGCATAACGCGTAACGCAAAACTCATAACGCATAACGCATAACGCATAACGCATAACGCATAACGCATAACGCATAACGCATAACGCATAACGCATAACGCATAACGCATAACGCATAACGCATAACGCATAACGCATATGGCATAAGCATAACGCATAACGCATAACGCATAACGCATAACGCATAACGCAAAACGCAAAACTCATAACGCATAACGCATAACGCATAACGCATAACGCATAACGCATAACGCATAACGCATAACGCATAACGCATAACGCATAACGCATAACGCATAACGCATAACGCATAACACATAACGCATAACGCATAACGCATAACCCATAACGCATAACGCATAACGCCTAACGCATAACGCATAACGCATAACGCATAACGCATAACGCATAACGCATAACGCATAACGCATAACGCATAACGCATACCGCATAACGCATAACGCATAACGCATAACGCATAACGCATAACGCATAACGCATAACGCATAACGCAGAACGCACAACGCACAACGCACAACGCACAACGCACAACGCACAACGCACAACGCACAACGCACAACGCACAACGCATAACGCATAACGCATAACGCATAACGCATAACGCATAACGCATAACGCATAACGCATAACGCATAACGCATAACGCATAACGCATAACGCATAACGCATAACGCCTAACGCATAACGCATAACGCATAACGCATAACGCATAACGCATAACGCATAACGCATAACGCATAACGCATACCGCATAACGCATAACGCATAACGCATAACGCATAACGCATAACGCATAACGCATAACGCATAACGCATAACGCATAACGCATAACGCATAACGCATAACGCATAACGCATAACGCATAACGCATAACGCATAACGCATAACGCATAACGCATAACGCATAACGCAGAACGCATAACGCATAACGCATAACGCATAACGCATAACACATAACGCATAACGCATAACGCATAACACATAACGCATAACGCATAACGCATAACCCATAACGCATAACGCATAACGCCTAACGCATAACGCATAACGCATAACGCATAACGCATAACGCATAACGCATAACGCATAACGCATAACGCATAACGCATACCGCATAACGCATAACGCATAACGCATAACGCATAACGCATAACGCATAACGCATAACGCATAACGCAGAACGCACAACGCACAACGCACAACGCACAACGCACAACGCACAACGCACAACGCACAACGCACAACGCACAACGCATAACGCATAACGCATAACGCATAACGCATAACGCATAACGCATAACGCATAACGCATAACGCATAACGCATAACGCATAACGCATAACGCATAACGCATAACGCCTAACGCATAACGCATAACGCATAACGCATAACGCATAACGCATAACGCATAACGCATAACGCATAACGCATACCGCATAACGCATAACGCATAACGCATAACGCATAACGCATAACGCATAACGCATAACGCATAACGCATAACGCATAACGCATAACGCATAACGCATAACGCATAACGCATAACGCATAACGCATAACGCATAACGCATAACGCATAACGCATAACGCATAACGCATAACGCAGAACGCATAACGCATAACGCATAACGCATAACGCATAACGCATAACACATAACGCATAACGCATTACGCATAACGCCTAAAGCATAACGCATAACGCATAACGCATAACGCATAACGCATAACGCATAACGCATAACGCATAACGCATAACGCATAACGCATAACGCATAACGCATAACGCATAACGCATAACGCATAACGCATAACGCATAACGCATAACGCATAACGCATAACGCATAACGCATAACGCATAACGCATAACGCATAACGCATAACGCATAACGCATAACGCATAACGCATAACGCATAACGCATAACGCATAACGCATAACGCATAACGCATAACGCATAACGCATAACGCATAACGCATAACGCATAACGCATAACGCATAACGCATAACGCATAACGCATAACGCATAACGCATAACGCATAACGCATAACGCATAACGCATAACGCATAACGCATAACGCATACCGCATAACGCATAACGCATAACGCATAACGCATAACGCATAACGCATTACGCATAACGCATAACGCATAACGCAGAACGCACAACGCACAACGCACAACGCACAACGCACAACGCACAACGCACAACGCACAACGCACAACACATAACGCATAACGCATAACGCATAACGCATAACGCATAACGCAAATAACGCATAACGCATAACGCATAACGCATAACGCATAACGCAAAACGCAAAACTCATAACGCATAACGCATAACGCATAACGCATAACGCATAACGCATAACGCATAACGCATAACGCATAACGCATAACGCATAACGCATAACGCATAACGCATAACGCATAACACATAACGCATAACGCATAACGCATAACGCATAACGCATAACGCATAACGCCTAACGCATAACGCATAACGCATAACGCATAACGCATAACGCATAACGCATAACGCATAACGCATAACGCATACCGCATAACGCATAACGCATAACGCATAACGCATAACGCATAACGCATAACGCATAACGCATAACGCATAACGCATAACGCATAACGCATAACGCATAACGCATAACGCATAACGCATAACGCATAACGCATAACGCATAACGCATAACGCATAACGCATAACGCATAACGCATAACGCATAACGCATAACGCATAACGCATAACGCATAACGCATAACGCATAACGCATAACGCATAACGCATAACGCATAACGCATAACGCATAACGCATAACGCATAACGCATAACGCATAAGGCATAAGCATAACGCATAACGCATAACGCATAACGCATAACGCGTAACGCAAAACTCATAACGCATAACGCATAACGCATAACGCATAACGCATAACGCATAACGCATAACGCATAACGCATAACGCATATGGCATAAGCATAACGCATAACGCATAACGCATAACGCATAACGCATAACGCAAAACGCAAAACTCATAACGCATAACGCATAACGCATAACGCATAACGCATAACGCATAACGCATAACGCATAACGCATAACGCATAACGCATAACGCATAACGCATAACGCATAACGCATAACGCATAACGCATAACGCATAACGCATAACGCATAACGCATAACGCATAACGCATAACGCATAACGCATAACGCATAACGCATAAGGCATAAGCATAACGCATAACGCATAACGCATAACGCGTAACGCAAAACTCATAACGCATAACGCATAACGCATAACGCATAACGCATAACGCATAACGCATAACGCATAACGCATAACGCATAACGCATAACGCATAACGCATAACGCATATGGCATAAGCATAACGCATAACGCATAACGCATAACGCATAACGCATAACGCAAAACGCAAAACTCATAACGCATAACGCATAACGCATAACGCATAACGCATAACGCATAACGCATAACGCATAACGCATAACGCATAACGCATAACGCATAACGCATAACGCATAACGCATAACGCATAACGCATAACACATAACGCATAACGCATAACGCATAACGCATAACGCATAACGCCTAACGCATAACGCATAACGCATAACGCATAACGCATAACGCATAACGCATAACGCATAACGCATAACGCATAACGCATACCGCATAACGCATAACGCATAACGCATAACGCATAACGCATAACGCATAACGCATAACGCAGAACGCACAACGCACAACGCACAACGCACAACGCACAACGCACAACGCACAACGCACAACGCACAACGCACAACGCACAACGCATAACGCATAACGCATAACGCATAACGCATAACGCATAACGCATAACGCATAACGCATAACGCATAACGCATAACGCATAACGCATAACGCATAACGCATAACGCATAACGCATAACGCCTAACGCATAACGCATAACGCATAACGCATAACGCATAACGCATAACGCATAACGCATAACGCATAACGCATACCGCATAACGCATAACGCATAACGCATAACGCATAACGCATAACGCATAACGCATAACGCATAACGCATAACGCATAACGCATAACGCATAACGCATAACGCATAACGCATAACGCATAACGCATAACGCATAACGCATAACGCATAACGCATAACGCATAACGCATAACGCATAACGCAGAACGCATAACGCATAACGCATAACGCATAACGCATAACACATAACGCATAACGCATTACGCATAACGCCTAAAGCATAACGCATAACGCATAACGCATAACGCATAACGCATAACGCATAACGCATAACGCATAACGCATAACGCATAACGCATAACGCATAACGCATAACGCATAACGCATAACGCATAACGCATAACGCATAACGCATAACGCACAACGCACAACGCATAACGCATAACGCATAACGCATAACGCATAACGCATAACGCATAACGCATAACGCATAACGCATAACGCATAACGCATAACGCATAACGCATAACGCATAACGCATAACGCATAACGCATAACGCATAACGCATAACGCATAACGCATAACGCATAACGCATAACGCATAACGCATAACGCATAACGCATAACGCATAACGCATAACGCATAACGCATAACGCATAACGCATAACGCATAACGCATAACGCATAACGCATAACGCATAACGCATAAGGCATAAGCATAACGCATAACGCATAACGCATAACGCGTAACGCAAAACTCATAACGCATAACGCATAACGCATAACGCATAACGCATAACGCATAACGCATAACGCATAACGCATAACGCATAACGCATAACGCATAACGCATAACGCATATGGCATAAGCATAACGCATAACGCATAACGCATAACGCATAACGCATAACGCAAAACGCAAAACTCATAACGCATAACGCATAACGCATAACGCATAACGCATAACGCATAACGCATAACGCATAACGCATAACGCATAACGCATAACGCATAACGCATAACGCATAACGCATAACACATAACGCATAACGCATAACGCATAACGCATAACGCATAACGCATAACGCCTAACGCATAACGCATAACGCATAACGCATAACGCATAACGCATAACGCATAACGCATAACGCATAACGCATAACGCATACCGCATAACGCATAACGCATAACGCATAACGCATAACGCATAACGCATAACGCAGAACGCACAACGCACAACGCACAACGCACAACGCACAACGCACAACGCACAACGCACAACGCACAACGCACAACGCATAACGCATAACGCATAACGCATAACGCATAACGCATAACGCATAACGCATAACGCATAACGCATAACGCATAACGCATAACGCATAACGCATAACGCATAACGCATAACGCATAACGCATAACGCCTAACGCATAACGCATAACGCATAACGCATAACGCATAACGCATAACGCATAACGCATAACGCATACCGCATAACGCATAACGCATAACGCATAACGCATAACGCATAACGCATAACGCATAACGCATAACGCATAACGCATAACGCATAACGCATAACGCATAACGCATAACGCATAACGCATAACGCATAACGCATAACGCATAACGCATAACGCATAACGCATAACGCATAACGCATAACGCAGAACGCATAACGCATAACGCATAACGCATAACGCATAACACATAACGCATAACGCATTACGCATAACGCCTAAAGCATAACGCATAACGCATAACGCATAACGCATAACGCATAACGCATAACGCATAACGCATAACGCATAACGCATAACGCATAACGCATAACGCATAACGCATAACGCATAACGCATAACGCATAACGCATAACGCATAACGCATAACGCATAACGCACAACGCACAACGCATAACGCATAACGCATAACGCATAACGCATAACGCATAACGCATAACGCATAACGCATAACGCATAACGCATAACGCATAACGCATAACGCATAACGCATAACGCCTAACGCATAACGCATAACGCATAACGCATAACGCATAACGCATAACGCATAACGCATAACGCATAACGCATAACGCATAACGCATAACGCATAACGCATAACGCATAACGCATAACGCATAACGCATAACGCATAACGCATAACGCATAACGCATAACGCATAACGCATAACGCAAATAACGCATAACGCATAACGCATAACGCATAACGCATAACGCATAACGCATAACGCATAACGCATAACGCATAACGCATAACGCATAACGCATAACGCATAAGGCATAACGCATAACGCATAACGCATAACGCATAACGCATAACGCATAACGCATAACGCATAACGCATAACGCATAACGCATAACGCATAACGCATAACGCAGAACGCATAACGCATAACGCATAACGCATAACGCATAACGCATAACGCATTACGCATAACGCCTAAAGCATAACGCATAACGCATAACGCATAACGCATAACGCATAACGCATAACGCATAACGCATAACGCATAACGCATAACGCATAACGCATAACGCATAACGCATAACGCATAACGCATAACGCATAACGCATAACGCATAACGCATAACGCATAACGCATAACGCATAACGCATAACGCATAACGCATAACGCATAACGCATAACGCATAACGCATAACGCATAACGCATAACGCATAACGCATAACGCATAACGCATAACGCATAACGCATAACGCATAACGCATAACGCATAACGCATAACGCATAACGCATAACGCATAACGCATAACGCATAACGCATAACGCATAACGCATAACGCATAACGCATAACGCATAACGCATAACGCATAACGCATAACGCATAACGCATAACGCATAACGCATAACGCATAACGCATAACGCATAACGCATAACGCATAACGCATAACGCATAACGCATAACGCATAACGCATAACGCATAACGCATAACGCATAACGCATAACGCATAACGCATAACGCATAACGCATAACGCATAACGCATAACGCATAACGCATAACGCATAACGCATAACGCATAAGGCATAAGCATAACGCATAACGCATAACGCATAACGCGTAACGCAAAACTCATAACGCATAACGCATAACGCATAACGCATAACGCATAACGCATAACGCATAACGCATAACGCATAACGCATAACGCATAACGCATAACGCATAACGCATATGGCATAAGCATAACGCATAACGCATAACGCATAACGCATAACGCATAACGCAAAACGCAAAACTCATAACGCATAACGCATAACGCATAACGCATAACGCATAACGCATAACGCATAACGCATAACGCATAACGCATAACGCATAACGCATAACGCATAACGCCTAACGCATAACGCATAACGCATAACGCATAACGCATAACGCATAACGCATAACGCATAACGCATAACGCATAACGCATACCGCATAACGCATAACGCATAACGCATAACGCATAACGCATAACGCATAACGCAGAACGCACAACGCACAACGCACAACGCACAACGCACAACGCACAACGCACAACGCACAACGCACAACGCACAACGCATAACGCATAACGCATAACGCATAACGCATAACGCATAACGCATAACGCATAACGCATAACGCATAACGCATAACGCATAACGCATAACGCATAACGCATAACGCATAACGCCTAACGCATAACGCATAACGCATAACGCATAACGCATAACGCATAACGCATAACGCATAACGCATAACGCATAACGCATACCGCATAACGCATAACGCATAACGCATAACGCATAACGCATAACGCATAACGCATAACGCATAACGCATAACGCATAACGCATAACGCATAACGCATAACGCATAACGCATAACGCATAACGCATAACGCATAACGCATAACGCATAACGCATAACGCATAACGCATAACGCATAACGCATAACGCATAACGCAGAACGCATAACGCATAACGCATAACGCATAACGCATAACGCATAACGCATAACGCATAACGCATTACGCATAACGCCTAAAGCATAACGCATAACGCATAACGCATAACGCATAACGCATAACGCATAACGCATAACGCATAACGCATAACGCATAACGCATAACGCATAACGCATAACGCATAACGCATAACGCATAACGCATAACGCATAACGCATAACGCATAACGCATAACGCATAACGCATAACGCATAACGCATAACGCATAACGCATAACGCATAACGCATAACGCATATGGCATAAGCATAACGCATAACGCATAACGCATAACGCATAACGCATAACGCAAAACGCAAAACTCATAACGCATAACGCATAACGCATAACGCATAACGCATAACGCATAACGCATAACGCATAACGCATAACGCATAACGCATAACGCATAACGCATAACGCCTAACGCATAACGCATAACGCATAACGCATAACGCATAACGCATAACGCATAACGCATAACGCATAACGCATAACGCATACCGCATAACGCATAACGCATAACGCATAACGCATAACGCATAACGCATAACGCAGAACGCACAACGCACAACGCACAACGCACAACGCACAACGCACAACGCACAACGCACAACGCACAACGCACAACGCATAACGCATAACGCATAACGCATAACGCATAACGCATAACGCATAACGCATAACGCATAACGCATAACGCATAACGCATAACGCATAACGCATAACGCATAACGCATAACGCATAACGCATAACGCCTAACGCATAACGCATAACGCATAACGCATAACGCATAACGCATAACGCATAACGCATAACGCATAACGCATAACGCATAACGCATACCGCATAACGCATAACGCATAACGCATAACGCATAACGCATAACGCATAACGCATAACGCATAACGCATAACGCATAACGCATAACGCATAACGCATAACGCATAACGCATAACGCATAACGCATAACGCATAACGCATAACGCATAACGCATAACGCATAACGCATAACGCAGAACGCATAACGCATAACGCATAACGCATAACGCATAACGCATAACGCATAACGCATTACGCATAACGCCTAAAGCATAACGCATAACGCATAACGCATAACGCATAACGCATAACGCATAACGCATAACGCATAACGCATAACGCATAACGCATAACGCATAACGCATAACGCATAACGCATAACGCATAACGCATAACGCATAACGCATAACGCATAACGCATAACGCATAACGCATAACGCCTAACGCATAACGCATAACGCATAACGCATAACGCATAACGCATAACGCATAACGCATAACGCATAACGCATAACGCATACCGCATAACGCATAACGCATAACGCATAACGCATAACGCATAACGCATTACGCATAACGCATAACGCATAACGCAGAACGCACAA
This sequence comes from Lasioglossum baleicum, assembly GCF_051020765.1. NCBI lineage: Eukaryota > Metazoa > Arthropoda > Insecta > Hymenoptera > Halictidae > Lasioglossum > Lasioglossum baleicum. Next base: position 138,586 of record NW_027469396.1, on the reverse strand, counting down.
CGCACAACGCACAACGCACAACGCACAACGCACAACGCACAACGCATAACGCATAACGCATAACGCATAACGCATAACGCATAACGCATAACGCAAATAACGCATAACGCATAACGCATAACGCATAACGCATAACGCAAAACGCAAAACTCATAACGCATAACGCATAACGCATAACGCATAACGCATAACGCATAACGCATAACGCATAACGCATAACGCATAACGCATAACGCATAACGCATAACGCATAACGCATAACGCATAACACATAACGCATAACGCATAACGCATAACGCATAACGCATAACGCATAACGCCTAACGCATAACGCATAACGCATAACGCATAACGCATAACGCATAACGCATAACGCATAACGCATAACGCATAACGCATAACGCATACCGCATAACGCATAACGCATAACGCATAACGCATAACGCATAACGCATAACGCAGAACGCACAACGCACAACGCACAACGCACAACGCACAACGCACAACGCACAACGCACAACGCACAACGCACAACGCACAACGCACAACGCACAACGCACAACGCACAACGCACAACGCACAACGCATAACGCATAACGCATAACGCATAACGCATAACGCATAACGCATAACGCATAACGCATAACGCATAACGCATAACGCATAACGCATAACGCATAACGCATAACGCATAACGCCTAACGCATAACGCATAACGCATAACGCATAACGCATAACGCATAACGCATAACGCATAACGCATAACGCATACCGCATAACGCATAACGCATAACGCATAACGCATAACGCATAACGCATAACGCATAACGCATAACGCATAACGCATAACGCATAACGCATAACGCATAACGCATAACGCATAACGCATAACGCATAACGCATAACGCATAACGCATAACGCATAACGCATAACGCATAACGCATAACGCATAACGCAGAACGCATAACGCATAACGCATAACGCATAACGCATAACGCATAACGCATAACGCATTACGCATAACGCCTAAAGCATAACGCATAACGCATAACGCATAACGCATAACGCATAACGCATAACGCATAACGCATAACGCATAACGCATAACGCATAACGCATAACGCATAACGCATAACGCATAACGCATAACGCATAACGCATAACGCATAACGCATAACGCATAACGCATAACGCATAACGCATAACGCATAACGCATAACGCATAACGCATAACGCCTAACGCATAACGCATAACGCATAACGCATAACGCATAACGCATAACGCATAACGCATAACGCATAACGCATAACGCATAACGCAGAACGCATAACGCATAACGCATAACGCATAACGCATAACGCATAACGCATAACGCATAACGCATAACGCATTACGCATAACGCATAACGCATAACGCATAACGCATAACGCATAACGCATAACGCATAACGCATAACGCATAACGCATAACGCATAACGCATAACGCATAACGCATAACGCATAACGCATAACGCATAACGCATAACGCATAACGCATAACGCATAACGCATAACGCATAACGCATAACGCCTAACGCATAACGCATAACGCATAACGCATAACGCATAACGCATAACGCATAACGCATAACGCATAACGCATAACGCATACCGCATAACGCATAACGCATAACGCATAACGCATAACGCATAACGCATTACGCATAACGCATAACGCATAACGCAGAACGCACAACGCACAACGCACAACGCACAACGCACAACGCACAACGCACAACGCACAACGCACAACGCATAACGCATAACGCATAACGCATAACGCATAACGCATAACGCAAATAACGCATAACGCATAACGCATAACGCATAACGCATAACGCATAACGCATAACGCATAACGCATAACGCATAACCCATAACGCAAATAACGCTTAACGCATAACGCATAACGCATAACGCATAACGCATAACGCATAACGCATAACGCATAACGCATAACGCATAACGCATAACGCATAACGCATAACGCAAATAACGCATAACGCATAACGCATAACGCATAACGCATAACGCGTAACGCAAAACTCATAACGCATAACGCATAACGCATAACGCATAACGCATAACGCATAACGCATAACGCATAACGCATAAGCATAACGCATAACGCATAACGCATAACGCATAACGCATAACGCATAACGCATTACGCATAACGCCTAAAGCATAACGCATAACGCATAACGCATAACGCATAACGCATAACGCATAACGCATAACGCATAACGCATAACGCATAACGCATAACGCATAACGCATAACGCATAACGCATAACGCATAACGCATAACGCATAACGCATAACGCATAACGCATAACGCATAACGCATAACGCATAACGCATAACGCATAACGCATAACGCCTAACGCATAACGCATAACGCATAACGCATAACGCATAACGCATAACGCATAACGCATAACGCATAACGCATAACGCATAACGCATAACGCATAACGCATAACGCATAACACATAACGGATAACGCATAACGCATAACGCATAACGCATAACGCATAACGCCTAACGCATAACGCATAACGCATAACGCATAACGCATAACGCATAACGCATAACGCATAACGCATAACGCATACCGCATAACGCATAACGCATAACGCATAACGCATAACGCATAACGCATAACGCATAACGCATAACGCAGAACGCACAACGCACAACGCACAACGCACAACGCACAACGCACAACGCACAACGCACAACGCACAACGCACAACGCACAACGCACAACGCACAACGCACAACGCACAACGCACAACGCATAACGCATAACGCATAACGCATAACGCATAACGCATAACGCATAACGCATAACGCATAACGCATAACGCATAACGCATAACGCATAACGCATAACGCATAACGCATAACGCATAACGCATAACGCATAACGCCTAACGCATAACGCATAACGCATAACGCATAACGCATAACGCATAACGCATAACGCATAACGCATACCGCATAACGCATAACGCATAACGCATAACGCATAACGCATAACGCATAACGCATAACGCATAACGCATAACGCATAACGCATAACGCATAACGCATAACGCATAACGCATAACGCATAACGCATAACGCATAACGCATAACGCATAACGCATAACGCATAACGCATAACGCATAACGCATAACGCAGAACGCATAACGCAGAACGCATAACGCATAACGCATAACGCATAACGCATAACGCATAACGCATAACGCATAACGCATAACGCATAACGCATAACGCATAACGCATAACGCATAACGCATAACGCATAACGCATAACGCATAACGCATAACGCATAACGCATAACGCATAACGCATAACGCATAACGCATAACGCATAACGCATAACGCATAACGCCTAACGCATAACGCATAACGCATAACGCATAACGCATAACGCATAACGCATAACGCATAACGCATAACGCATAACGCATAACGCATACCGCATAACGCATAACGCATAACGCATAACGCATAACGCATAACGCATTACGCATAACGCATAACGCAGAACGCACAACGCACAACGCACAACGCACAACGCACAACGCACAACGCACAACGCACAACGCACAACGCATAACGCATAACGCATAACGCATAACGCATAACGCATAACGCAAATAACGCATAACGCATAACGCATAACGCATAACGCATAACGCATAACGCATAACGCATAACGCATAACGCATAACGCATAACGCATAACGCATAACGCATAACCCATAACGCAAATAACGCTTAACGCATAACGCATAACGCATAACGCATAACGCATAACGCATAACGCATAACGCATAACGCATAACGCATAACGCATAACGCAAATAACGCATAACGCATAACGCATAACGCATAACGCGTAACGCAAAACTCATAACGCATAACGCATAACGCATAACGCATAACGCATAACGCATAACGCATAACGCATAACGCATAACGCATAACGCATAACGCATAACGCATAACGCATAACGCATAACGCATAACGCATAACGCATAACGCATAACGCATAACGCATAACGCATAACGCATAACGCATAACGCCTAACGCATAACGCATAACGCATAACGCATAACGCATAACGCATAACGCATAACGCATAACGCATAACGCATAACGCATACCGCATAACGCATAACGCATAACGCATAACGCATAACGCATAACGCATTACGCATAACGCATAACGCATAACGCAGAACGCACAACGCACAACGCACAACGCACAACGCACAACGCACAACGCACAACGCACAACGCACAACGCATAACGCATAACGCATAACGCATAACGCATAACGCATAACGCATAACGCATAACGCATAACGCATAACGCATAACGCATAACGCATAACGCATAACGCATAACGCATAACGCATAACGCATAACGCATAACGCATAACGCATAACGCATAACGCATAACCCATAACGCAAATAACGCTTAACGCATAACGCATAACGCATAACGCATAACGCATAACGCATAACGCATAACGCATAACGCATAACGCATAACGCATAACGCATAACGCAAATAACGCATAACGCATAACGCATAACGCATAACGCGTAACGCAAAACTCATAACGCATAACGCATAACGCATAACGCATAACGCATAACGCATAACGCATAACGCATAACGCATAACGCATAACGCATAACGCATAACGCATAACGCATAACGCATAACGCATAACGCATAACGCATAACGCATAACGCATAACGCATAACGCATAACGCATAACGCATAACGCATAACGCATAACGCATAACGCATAACGCATAACGCATAACGCATAACGCATAACGCATAACGCATAACGCATAACGCATAACGCATAACGCATAACGCATAACGCATAACGCATAACGCATAACGCATAACGCATAACGCATAACGCATAACGCATAACGCATAACGCATAACGCATAACGCATAACGCATAACGCATAACGCATAACGCATAACGCATATGGCATAAGCATAACGCATAACGCAGAACGCATAACGCATAACGCATAACGCAAAACGCAAAACTCATAACGCATAACGCATAACGCATAACGCATAACGCATAACGCATAACGCATAACGCATAACATATAACGCATAACGCATAACGCATAACGCATAACGCATAACGCATAACGCATAACGCATAACGCATAACGCATAACGCATAACGCATAACGCATAACGCATAACGCATAACGCATAACGCATAACGCATAACGCATAACGCATAACGCATAACGCATAACGCATAACGCATAACGCATAACGCATAACGCATAACGCATAACGCATAACGCATAACGCATAACGCATAACGCATAACGCATAACGCATAACGCATAACGCATAACGCATAACGCATAACGCATAACGCATAACGCATAACGCATAACGCATAACGCATAACGCATAACGCATAACGCATAACGCATAACGCATAACGCATAACGCATAACGCATAACGCATAACGCATAACGCATAACGCATAACGCATAACGCATAACGCATAACGCATAACGCAGAACGCAGAACGCATAACGCATAACGCATAACGCATAACGCATAACGCATAACGCATTACGCATAACGCCTAAAGCATAACGCATAACGCATAACGCATAACGCATAACGCATAACGCATAACGCATAACGCATAACGCATAACGCATAACGCATAACGCATAACGCATAACGCATAACGCATAACGCATAACGCATAACGCATAACGCATAACGCATAACGCATAACGCATAACGCATAACGCATATCGCATAACGCATAACGCATAACGCATAACGCCTAACGCATAACGCATAACGCATAACGCATAACGCATAACGCATAACGCATAACGCATAACGCATAACGCATAACGCATAACGCATACCGCATAACGCATACCGCATAACGCATAACGCATAACGCATAACGCATAACGCATAACGCATAACGCATAACGCATAACGCATAACGCATAACGCATAACGCATAACGCATAACGCATAACGCATAACGCGTAACGCAAAACTCATAACGCATAACGCATAACGCATAACGCATAACGCATAACGCATAACGCATAACGCATAACGCATAACGCATAACGCATATGGCATAAGCATAACGCATAACGCATAACGCAAAACGCAAAACTCATAACACATAACGCATAACGCATAACGCGTAACGCAAAACTCATAACGCATAACGCATAACGCATAACGCATATGGCATAAGCATAACGCATAACGCATAACGCATAACGCATAACGCATAACGCATAACGCATAACGCATAACGCATAACGCATAACGCATAACGCATAACGCATAACGCATAACGCATAACGCATAACGCATAACGCATAACGCATAACGCATAACGCATAACGCATAACGCATAACGCATAACGCATAACGCATAACGCATAAGGCATAAGCATAACGCATAACGCATAACGCATAACGCATAACGCATAACGCGTAACGCAAAACTCATAACGCATAACGCATAACGCATAACGCATAACGCATATGGCATAAGCATAACGCATAACGCATAACGCATAACGCATAACGCATAACGCATAACGCATAACGCATAACGCATAACGCATAACGCATAACGCATAACGCATAACGCATAACGCATAACGCATAACGCATAACGCATAACGCATAACGCATAACGCATAACGCATAACGCATAACGCATAACGCATAACGCATAACGCATAACGCATAACGCATAACGCATAACGCATAACGCATAACGCATAACGCATAACGCATAACGCATAACGCATAACGCATAACGCATAACGCATAACGCATAACGCATAACGCATAACGCATAACGCATAACGCATAACGCATAACGCATAACGCATAACGCATAACGCATAACGCATAAGGCATAAGCATAACGCATAACGCATAACGCATAACGCATAACGCATAACGCATAACGCATAACGCATAACGCATAACGCATAACGCATAACGCATAACGCATAACGCATAACGCATAACGCATAACGCATAACGCATAACGCATAACGCATAACGCAGAACGCATAACGCATAACGCATAACGCATAACGCATAACGCATAACGCATTACGCATAACGCCTAAAGCATAACGCATAACGCATAACGCATAACGCATAACGCATAACGCATAACGCATAACGCATAACGCATAACGCATAACGCATAACGCATAACGCATAACGCATAACGCATAACGCATAACGCATAACGCATAACGCATAACGCATAACGCATATCGCATAACGCATAACGCATAACGCATAACGCCTAACGCATAACGCATAACGCATAACGCATAACGCATAACGCATAACGCATAACGCATAACGCATAACGCATACCGCATAACGCATAACGCATAACGCATAACGCATAACGCATAACGCATAACGCATAACGCATAACGCATAACGCATAACGCATAACGCATAACGCATAACGCATAACGCATAACGCATAACGCATAACGCGTAACGCAAAACTCATAACGCATAACGCATAACGCATAACGCATAACGCATAACGCATAACGCATAACGCATAACGCATAACGCATATGGCATAAGCATAACGCATAACGCATAACGCAAAACGCAAAACTCATAACACATAACGCATAACGCATAACGCGTAACGCAAAACTCATAACGCATAACGCATAACGCATAACGCATAACGCATATGGCATAAGCATAACGCATAACGCATAACGCATAACGCATAACGCATAACGCATAACGCATAACGCATAACGCATAACGCATAACGCATAACGCATAACGCATAACGCATAACGCATAACGCATAACGCATAACGCATAACGCATAACGCATAACGCATAACGCATAACGCATAACGCATAACGCATAACCCATAACGCATAACGCATAACCCATAACGCAAATAACGCTTAACGCATAACGCATAACGCATAACGCATAACGCATAACGCATAACGCATAACGCATAACGCATAACGCATAACGCATAACGCATGTGGCATAAGCATAACGCATAACGCATAACGCATAACGCATAACGCATAACGCATAACGCATAACGCATAACGCATAACGCATAACGCATAACGCATAACGCATAACGCATAACGCAAATAACGCATAACGCATAACGCATAACGCATAACGCGTAACGCAAAACTCATAACGCATAACGCATAACGCATAACGCATAACGCATAACGCATAACGCATAACGCATAACGCATAACGCATAACGCATAACGCATAACGCATAACGCATAACGCATAACGCATAACGCATAACGCATAACGCATAACGCATAACGCATAACGCATAACGCATAACGCATAACGCATAACGCATAACGCATAACGCATAACGCATAACGCATAACGCATAACGCATAACGCATAACGCATAACGCATAACGCATAACGCATAACGCATAACGCATAACGCATAACGCATAACGCATAACGCATAACGCATAACGCATAACGCATAACGCATAACGCATAACGCATAACGCATAAGGCATAAGCATAACGCATAACGCATAACGCATAACGCATAACGCATAACGCATAACGCATAACGCATAACGCATAACGCATAACGCATAACGCATAACGCATAACGCATAACGCATAACGCATAACGCATAACGCATAACGCATAACGCATAACGCATAACGCATAACGCATAACGCATAACGCATAACGCATAACCCATAACGCATAACGCATAACCCATAACGCAAATAACGCTTAACGCATAACGCATAACGCATAACGCATAACGCATAACGCATAACGCATAACGCATAACGCATAACGCATGTGGCATAAGCATAACGCATAACGCATAACGCATAACGCATAACGCATAACGCATAACGCATAACGCATAACGCATAACGCATAACGCATAACGCATAACGCATAACGCATAACGCATAACGCATAACGCAAATAACGCATAACGCATAACGCATAACGCATAACGCATAACGCGTAACGCAAAACTCATAACGCATAACGCATAACGCATAACGCATAACGCATAACGCATAACGCATAACGCATAACGCATAACGCATAACGCATAACGCATAACGCATAACGCATAACGCATAACGCATAACGCATAACGCATAACGCATAACGCATAACGCATAACGCATAACGCATAACGCATAACGCATAACGCATAACGCATAACGCATAACGCATAACGCATAACGCATAACGCATAACGCATAACGCATAACGCATAACGCATAACGCATAACGCATAACGCATAACGCATAACGCATAACGCATAACGCATAACGCATAACGCATAACGCATAACGCATAACGCATAACGCATAACGCATAACGCATAACGCATAACGCATAACGCATAACGCATAACGCATAACGCATAACGCATAACGCATAACGCATAACGCATAACGCATAACGCATAACGCATAACGCATAACGCATAACGCATAACGCATAACGCATAACGCATAAGGCATAAGCATAACGCATAACGCATAACGCATAACGCATAACGCGTAACGCAAAACTCATAACGCATAACGCATAACGCATAACGCATAACGCATAACGCATAACGCATAACGCATAACGCAAAACGCAAAACTCATAACGCATAACGCATAACGCATAACGCATAACGCATAACGCATAACGCATAACGCATAACGCATAACGCATAACGCATAACGCATAACGCATAACGCATAACGCATAACGCATAACGCATAACGCATAACGCATAACGCATAACGCATAACGCATAACGCATAACGCATAACGCATAACGCATAACGCATAACGCATAACGCATAACGCATAACGCATAACGCATAACGCATAACGCATAACGCATAACGCATAACGCATAACGCATAACGCATAACGCATAACGCATAACGCATAACGCATAACGCATAAGGCATAAGCATAACGCATAACGCATAACGCATAACGCATAACGCATAACGCGTAACGCAAAACTCATAACGCATAACGCATAACGCATAACGCATAACGCATATGGCATAAGCATAACGCATAACGCATAACGCATAACGCATAACGCATAACGCATAACGCATAACGCATAACGCATAACGCATAACGCATAACGCATAACGCATAACGCATAACGCATAACGCATAACGCATAACGCATAACGCATAACGCATAACGCATAACGCATAACGCATAACGCATAACGCATAACGCATAACGCATAACGCATAACGCATAACGCATAACGCATAACGCATAACGCATAACGCATAACGCATAACGCATAACGCATAACGCATAACGCATAACGCATAACGCATAACGCATAACGCATAACGCATAACGCATAACGCATAACGTATAAACCATAAGGCATAACGCATAGCCCATAACGCATAACGCATAACGCATAACGCATAATGCAAAAGTCATAACGCATAACGCATAACGCATAACGCATAACGCATAACGCATAACGCATAACGCATAACGCATAACGCATAACGCATAACGCATAACGCATAACGCATAACGCATAACGCATAACGCATAACGCATAACGCATAACCCATAACGCATAACGCATAACCCATAACGCAAATAACGCTTAACGCATAACGCATAACGCATAACGCATAACGCATAACGCATAACGCATAACGCATAACGCATAACGCATAACGCATAACGCATAACGCATAACGCATAACGCATGTGGCATAAGCATAACGCATAACGCATAACGCATAACGCATAACGCATAACGCATAACGCATAACGCATAACGCATAACGCAGAACGCATAACGCATAACGCATAACGCATAACGCATAACGCATAACGCATTACGCATAACGCCTAAAGCATAACGCATAACGCATAACGCATAACGCATAACGCATAACGCATAACGCATAACGCATAACGCATAACGCATAACGCATAACGCATAACGCATAACGCATAACGCATAACGCATAACGCATAACGCATAACGCATAACGCATAACGCATAACGCATAACGCATATCGCATAACGCATAACGCATAACGCATAACGCCTAACGCATAACGCATAACGCATAACGCATAACGCATAACGCATAACGCATAACGCATAACGCATAACGCATAACGCATAACGCATAACGCATACCGCATAACGCATAACGCATAACGCATAACGCATAACGCATAACGCATAACGCATAACGCATAACGCATAACGCATAACGCATAACGCATAACGCATAACGCATAACGCATAACGCATAACGCATAACGCGTAACGCAAAACTCATAACGCATAACGCATAACGCATAACGCATAACGCATAACGCATAACGCATAACGCATAACGCATAACGCATAACGCATATGGCATAAGCATAACGCATAACGCATAACGCAAAACGCAAAACTCATAACACATAACGCATAACGCATAACGCGTAACGCAAAACTCATAACGCATAACGCATAACGCATAACGCATAACGCATAACGCATATGGCATAAGCATAACGCATAACGCATAACGCATAACGCATAACGCATAACGCATAACGCATAACGCATAACGCATAACGCATAACGCATAACGCATAACGCATAACGCATAACGCATAACGCATAACGCATAACGCATAACGCATAACGCATAACGCATAACGCATAACGCATAACGCATAACGCATAACGCATAACGCATAACGCATAACGCATAAGGCATAAGCATAACGCATAACGCATAACGCATAACGCATAACGCATAACGCGTAACGCAAAACTCATAACGCATAACGCATAACGCATAACGCATAACGCATATGGCATAAGCATAACGCATAACGCATAACGCATAACGCATAACGCATAACGCATAACGCATAACGCATAACGCATAACGCATAACGCATAACGCATAACGCATAACGCATAACGCATAACGCATAACGCATAACGCATAACGCATAACGCATAACGCATAACGCATAACGCATAACGCATAACGCATAACGCATAACGCATAACGCATAACGCATAACGCATAACGCATAACGCATAACGCATAACGCATAACGCATAACGCATAACGCATAACGCATAACGCATAACGCATAACGCATAACGCATAACGCATAACGCATAACGCATAACGCATAACGCATAACGCATAACGCATAACGCATAACGCATAACGCATAACGCATAACGCATAACGCATAACGCATAACGCATAACGCATAACGCATAACGCATAACGCATAACGCATAACGCATAACGCATAACGCATAACGCATAACGCATAACGCATAACGCATAACGCATAACGCATAACGCATAACGCATAACGCATAACGCATAACGCATAACGCATAACGCATAACGCATAACGCATAACGCATAACGCATAACGCATAACGCATAACGCATAACGCATAACGCATAACGCAGAACGCATAACGCATAACGCATAACGCATAACGCATAACGCATTACGCATAACGCCTAAAGCATAACGCATAACGCATAACGCATAACGCATAACGCATAACGCATAACGCATAACGCATAACGCATAACGCATAACGCATAACGCATAACGCATAACGCATAACGCATAACGCATAACGCATAACGCATAACGCATAACGCATAACGCATAACGCATAACGCATAACGCATATCGCATAACGCATAACGCATAACGCATAACGCCTAACGCATAACGCATAACGCATAACGCATAACGCATAACGCATAACGCATAACGCATAACGCATAACGCATAACGCATAACGCATAACGCATAACGCATACCGCATAACGCATAACGCATAACGCATAACGCATAACGCATAACGCATAACGCATAACGCATAACGCATAACGCATAACGCATAACGCATAACGCATAACGCATAACGCATAACGCATAACGCGTAACGCAAAACTCATAACGCATAACGCATAACGCATAACGCATAACGCATAACGCATAACGCATAACGCATAACGCATAACGCATATGGCATAAGCATAACGCATAACGCATAACGCAAAACGCAAAACTCATAACACATAACGCATAACGCATAACGCGTAACGCAAAACTCATAACGCATAACGCATAACGCATAACGCATAACGCATATGGCATAAGCATAACGCATAACGCATAACGCATAACGCATAACGCATAACGCATAACGCATAACGCATAACGCATAACGCATAACGCATAACGCATAACGCATAACGCATAACGCATAACGCATAACGCATAACGCATAACGCATAACGCATAACGCATAACGCATAACGCATAACGCATAACGCATAACGCATAACGCATAACGCATAACGCATAAGGCATAACGCATAAGGCATAAGCATAACGCATAACGCATAACGCATAACGCATAACGCATAACGCGTAACGCAAAACTCATAACGCATAACGCATAACGCATAACGCATAACGCATATGGCATAAGCATAACGCATAACGCATAACGCATAACGCATAACGCATAACGCATAACGCATAACGCATAACGCATAACGCATAACGCATAACGCATAACGCATAACGCATAACGCATAACGCATAACGCATAACGCATAACGCATAACGCATAACGCATAACGCATAACGCATAACGCATAACGCATAACGCATAACGCATAACGCATAACGCAAAACTCATAACGCATAACACATAACGCATAACGCATAACGCATAACGCATAACGTATAAACCATAAGGCATAACGCATAGCCCATAACGCATAACGCATAACGCATAACGCATAATGCAAAAGTCATAACGCATAACGCATAACGCATAACGCAAAACGCATAACGCATAACGCATAACGCATAACGCATAACGCATAACGCATAACGCATAACGCATAACGCATAACGCATAACGCATAACGCATAACGCATAACGCATAACGCATAACGCATAACGCATAACGCATAACGCATAACGCATAACGCGTAACGCAAAACTCATAACCCATAACGCATAACGCATAACGCATAACGCATAACGCATAACGCATAACGCATAACGCATAACGCATAACGCATAACGCATAACGCATAACGCATAACGCATAACGCATAACGCATAACGCAGAACGCACAACGCACAACGCACAACGCACAACGCACAGCGCACAACGCACAACGCACAACGCACAACGCATAACGCATAACGCATAACGCATAACGCATAACGCATAACGCATAACGCAAATAACGCATAACGCATAACGCATAACGCATAACGCATAACGCATAACGCATAACGCATAACGCATAACGCATAACGCATAACGCATAACGCATAACGCATAACGCATAACGCATAACGCATAACGCATAACGCATAACGCATAACGCATAACGCATAACGCATAACGCATAACGCATAACGCATAACGCATAACGCATAACGCATAACGCATAACGCATAACGCATAACGCATAACGCATAACGCATAACGCATAACGCATAACGCATAACGCATAACGCATAACGCATAACGCATAACGCATAACGCATAACGCATAACGCATAACGCATAACGCATAACGCATAACGCATAACGCATAACGCATAACGCATAACGCATAACGCATAACGCATAACGCACAACGCACAACGCACAACGCACAACGCACAACGCACAACGCACAACGCACAACGCACAACGCATAACGCATAACGCATAACGCATAACGCATAACGCATAACGCATAACGCATAACGCATAACGCATAACGCATAACGCATAACGCATAACGCATAACGCATAACGCATAACGCATAACGCATAACGCATAACGCATAACGCATAACGCATAACGCATAACGCATAACGCATAACGCATAACGCATAACGCATAACGCATAACGCATAACGCATAACGCATAACGCATAACGCATAACGCATAACGCATAACGCATAACGCATAACGCATAACGCATAACGCATAACGCATAACGCATAACGCATAACGCATAACGCATAACGCATAACGCATAACGCATAACGCATAACGCATAACGCATAACGCATAACGCATAACGCATAACGCATAACGCATAACGCATAACGCATAACGCATAACGCATAACGCATAACGCATAACGCATAACGCCTAACGCATAACGCATAACGCATAACGCATAACGCATAACGCATAACGCATAACGCATAACGCATACCGCATAACGCATAACGCATAACGCATAACGCATAACGCATAACGCATAACGCATAACGCATAACGCATAACGCATAACGCATAACGCATAACGCATAACGCATAACGCATAACGCATAACGCATAACGCATAACGCATAACGCATAACGCATAACGCATAACGCATAACGCATAACGCATAACGCATAACGCATAACGCATAACGCATAACGCATAACGCATAACGCATAACGCATAACGCATAACGCATAACGCATAACGCATAACGCATAACGCATAACGCATAACGCATAACGTATAAACCATAAGGCATAACGCATAGCCCATAACGCATAACGCATAACGCATAACGCATAATGCAAAAGTCATAACGCATAACGCATAACGCATAACGCATAACGCATAACGCATAACGCATAACGCATAACGCATAACGCATAACGCATAACGCATAACGCATAACGCATAACGCATAACGCATAACGCATAACGCATAACGCATAACGCATAACGCATAACGCATAACGCATAACGCATAACGCATAACGCATAACGCATAACGCGTAACGCAAAACTCATAACCCATAACGCATAACGCATAACGCATAACGCATAACGCATAACGCATAACGCATAACGCATAACGCATAACGCATAACGCATAACGCATAACGCATAACGCATAACGCATAACGCATAACGCATAACGCATAACGCATAACGCAGAACGCACAACGCACAACGCACAACGCACAACGCACAGCGCACAACGCACAACGCACAACGCACAACGCACAACGCATAACGCATAACGCATAACGCATAACGCATAACGCAAATAACGCATAACGCATAACGCATAACGCATAACGCATAACGCATAACGCATAACGCATAACGCATAACGCATAACGCATAACGCATAACGCATAACGCATAACGCATAACGCATAACGCATAACGCATAACGCATAACGCATAACGCATAACGCATAACGCATAACGCATAACGCATAACGCATAACGCATAACGCATAACGCATAACGCATAACGCATAACGCATAACGCATAACGCATAACGCATAACGCATAACGCATAACGCATAACGCATAACGCATAACGCATAACGCATAACGCATAACGCATAACGCATAACGCATAACGCATAACGCATAACGCATAACGCATAACGCATAACGCATAACGCATAACGCATAACGCATAACGCATAACGCATAACGCATAACGCATAACGCATAACGCATAACGCACAACGCATAACGCATAACGCATAACGCATAACGCATAACGCATAACGCATAACGCATAACGCATAACGCATAACGCATAACGCATAACGCATAACGCATAACGCATAACGCATAACGCATAACGCATAACGCATAACGCATAACGCATAACGCATAACGCATAACGCATAACGCATAACGCATAACGCATAACGCATAACGCATAACGCATAACGCATAACGCATAACGCATAACGCATAACGCATAACGCATAACGCATAACGCATAACGCATAACGCATAACGCATAACGCATAACGCATAACGCATAACGCATAACGCATAACGCATAACGCATAACGCATAACGCATAACGCATAACGCATAACGCATAACGCATAACGCATAACGCATAACGCATAACGCATAACGCATAACGCATAACGCATAACGCATAACGCATAACGCATAACGCATAACGCATAACGCATAACGCATAACGCATAACGCATAACGCATAACGCATAACGCATAACGCATAACGCATAACGCATAACGCATAACGCATAACGCATAACGCAGAACGCATAACGCATAACGCATAACGCATAACGCATAACGCATTACGCATAACGCCTAAAGCATAACGCATAACGCATAACGCATAACGCATAACGCATAACGCATAACGCATAACGCATAACGCATAACGCATAACGCATAACGCATAACGCATAACGCATAACGCATAACGCATAACGCATAACGCATAACGCATAACGCATATCGCATAACGCATAACGCATAACGCATAACGCCTAACGCATAACGCATAACGCATAACGCATAACGCATAACGCATAACGCATAACGCATAACGCATAACGCATAACGCATAACGCATACCGCATAACGCATAACGCATAACGCATAACGCATAACGCATAACGCATAACGCATAACGCATAACGCATAACGCATAACGCATAACGCATAACGCATAACGCATAACGCATAACGCATAACGCATAACGCATAACGCATAACGCGTAACGCAAAACTCATAACGCATAACGCATAACGCATAACGCATAACGCATAACGCATAACGCATAACGCATAACGCATAACGCATATGGTATAAGCATAACGCATAACGCATAACGCAAAACGCAAAACTCATAACACATAACGCATAACGCATAACGCGTAACGCAAAACTCATAACGCATAACGCATAACGCATAACGCATAACGCATATGGCATAAGCATAACGCATAACGCATAACGCATAACGCATAACGCATAACGCATAACGCATAACGCATAACGCATAACGCATAACGCATAACGCATAACGCATAACGCATAACGCATAACGCATAACGCATAACGCATAACGCATAACGCATAACGCATAACGCATAACGCATAACGCATAACGCATAACGCATAACGCATAACGCATAACGCATAACGCATAACGCATAACGCATAACGCATAAGGCATAAGCATAACGCATAACGCATAACGCATAACGCATAACGCATAACGCGTAACGCAAAACTCATAACGCATAACGCATAACGCATAACGCATAACGCATATGGCATAAGCATAACGCATAACGCATAACGCATAACGCATAACGCATAACGCATAACGCATAACGCATAACGCATAACGCATAACGCATAACGCATAACGCATAACGCATAACGCATAACGCATAACGCATAACGCATAACGCATAACGCATAACGCATAACGCATAACGCATAACGCATAACGCATAACGCATAACGCATAACGCATAACGCATAACGCATAACGCATAACGCATAACGCATAACGCATAACGCATAACGCATAACGCATAACGCATAACGCATAACGCATAACGCATAACGCATAACGCATAACGCATAACGCATAACGCATAACGCATAACGCATAACGCATAACGCATAACGCATAACGCATAACGCATAACGCATAACGCATAACGCATAACGCATAACGCATAACGCATAACGCATAACGCACAACGCATAACGCATAACGCATAACGCATAACGCATAACGCATAACGCATAACGCATAACGCATAACGCATAACGCATAACGCATAACGCATAACGCATAACGCATAACGCATAACGCATAACGCATAACGCATAACGCATAACGCATAACGCATAACGCATAACGCATAACGCATAACGCATAACGCATAACGCATAACGCATAACGCATAACGCATAACGCATAACGCATAACGCATAACGCATAACGCATAACGCATAACGCATAACGCATAACGCATAACGCATAACGCAAAACTCATAACGCATAACACATAACGCATAACGCATAACGCATAACGCATAACGTATAAACCATAAGGCATAACGCATAGCCCATAACGCATAACGCATAACGCATAACGCATAATGCAAAAGTCATAACGCATAACGCATAACGCATAACGCAAAACGCATAACGCATAACGCATAACGCATAACGCATAACGCATAACGCATAACGCATAACGCATAACGCATAACGCATAACGCATAACGCATAACGCATAACGCATAACGCATAACGCATAACGCATAACGCATAACGCATAACGCATAACGCATAACGCATAACGCATAACGCATAACGCATAACGCGTAACGCAAAACTCATAACCCATAACGCATAACGCATAACGCATAACGCATAACGCATAACGCATAACGCATAACGCATAACGCATAACGCATAACGCATAACGCATAACGCATAACGCATAACGCATAACGCATAACGCATAACGCATAACGCATAACGCATAACGCATAACGCATAACGCATAACGCATAACGCATAACGCATAACGCATAACGCATAACGCATAACGCATAACGCATAACGCATAACGCATAACGCATAACGCATAACGCATAACGCATAACGCATAACGCATAACGCATAACGCATAACGCATAACGCATAACGCATAACGCATAACGCATAACGCATAACGCATAACGCATAAGGCATAAGCATAACGCATAACGCATAACGCATAACGCATAACGCGTAACGCAAAACTCATAACGCATAACGCATAACGCATAACGCATAACGCATAACGCATAACGCATAACGCATAACGCATAACGCATAACGCATAACGCATAACGCATAACGCATAACGCATAACGCATAACGCATAACGCATAACGCATAACGCATAACGCATAACGCATAACGCATAACGCATAACGCATAACGCATAACGCATAACGCATAACGCATAACGCATAACGCATAAGGCATAAGCATAACGCATAACGCATAACGCATAACGCATAACGCATAACGCGTAACGCAAAACTCATAACGCATAACGCATAACGCATAACGCATAACGCATATGGCATAAGCATAACGCATAACGCATAACGCATAACGCATAACGCATAACGCATAACGCATAACGCATAACGCATAACGCATAACGCATAACGCATAACGCATAACGCATAACGCATAACGCATAACGCATAACGCATAACGCATAACGCATAACGCATAACGCATAACGCATAACGCATAACGCATAACGCATAACGCATAACGCATAACGCATAACGCATAACGCATAACGCATAACGCATAACGCATAACGCATAACGCATAACGCATAACGCATAACGCATAACGCATAACGTATAAACCATAAGGCATAACGCATAGCCCATAACGCATAACGCATAACGCATAACGCATAATGCAAAAGTCATAACGCATAACGCATAACGCATAACGCATAACGCATAACGCATAACGCATAACGCATAACGCATAACGCATAACGCATAACGCATAACGCATAACGCATAACGCATAACCCATAACGCATAACGCATAACCCATAACGCAAATAACGCTTAACGCATAACGCATAACGCATAACGCATAACGCATAACGCATAACGCATAACGCATAACGCATAACGCATATGGCATAAGCATAACGCATAACGCATAACGCATAACGCATAACGCATAACGCATAACGCAAAACGCAAAACTCATAACGCATAACGCATAACGCATAACGCATAACGCATAACGCATAACGCATAACGCATAACGCATAACGCATAACGCATAACGCATAACGCATAACGCATAACGCATAACGCATAACGCATAACGCATAACGCATAACGCATAACGCATAACGCATAACGCATAACGCATAACGCATAACGCATAACGCATAACGCATAACGCATAACGCATAACGCAAAACGCAAAACTCATAACGCATAACGCATAACGCATAACGCATAACGCATAACGCATAACGCATAACGCAAAACTCATAACGCATAACGCATAACGCATAACGCATAACGCATATGGCATAAGCATAACGCATAACGCATAACGCATAACGCATAACGCATAACGCATAACGCATAACGCATAACGCATAACGCATAACGCATAACGCATAACGCATAACGCATAACGCATAACGCATAACGCATAACGCATAACGCATAACGCATAACGCATAACGCATAACGCATAACGCATAACGCATAACGCATAACGCATAACGCATAACGCATAACGCATAACGCATAACGCATAACGCATAACGCATAACGCATAACGCATAACGCATAACGCATAACGTATAAACCATAAGGCATAACGCATAGCCCATAACGCATAACGCATAACGCATAACGCATAATGCAAAAGTCATAACGCATAACGCATAACGCATAACGCATAACGCATAACGCATAACGCATAACGCATAACGCATAACGCATAACGCATAACGCATAACGCATAACGCATAACGCATAACGCATAACGCATAACGCATAACGCATAACGCATAACGCATAACGCATAACGCATAACGCATAACGCATAACGCATAACGCATAACGCATAACGCATAACGCATAACGCATAACGCATAACGCATAACGCATAACGCATAACGCATAACGCATAACGCATAACGCATAACGCATAACGCATAACGCATAACGCATAACGCATAACGCATAACGCATAACGCATAACGCATAACGCATAACGCATAACGCATAACGCATAACGCATAACGCATAACGCATAACGCATAACGCATAACGCATAACGCAAAACTCATAACGCATAACACATAACGCATAACGCATAACGCATAACGCATAACGTATAAACCATAAGGCATAACGCATAGCCCATAACGCATAACGCATAACGCATAACGCATAATGCAAAAGTCATAACGCATAACGCATAACGCATAACGCAAAACGCATAACGCATAACGCATAACGCATAACGCATAACGCATAACGCATAACGCATAACGCATAACGCATAACGCATAACGCATAACGCATAACGCATAACGCATAACGCATAACGCATAACGCATAACGCATAACGCATAACGCATAACGCATAACGCATAACGCATAACGCATAACGCATAACGCATAACGCGTAACGCAAAACTCATAACCCATAACGCATAACGCATAACGCATAACGCATAACGCATAACGCATAACGCATAACGCATAACGCATAACGCATAACGCATAACGCATAACGCATAACGCATAACGCATAACGCATAACGCAGAACGCACAACGCACAACGCACAACGCACAACGCACAGCGCACAACGCACAACGCACAACGCACAACGCATAACGCATAACGCATAACGCATAACGCATAACGCATAACGCAAATAACGCATAACGCATAACGCATAACGCATAACGCATAACGCATAACGCATAACGCATAACGCATAACGCATAACGCATAACGCATAACGCATAACGCATAACGCATAACGCATAACGCATAACGCATAACGCATAACGCATAACGCATAACGCATAACGCATAACGCATAACGCATAACGCATAACGCATAACGCATAACGCATAACGCATAACGCATAACGCATAACGCATAACGCATAACGCATAACGCATAACGCATAACGCATAACGCATAACGCATAACGCATAACGCATAACGCATAACGCATAACGCATAACGCATAACGCATAACGCATAACGCATAACGCATAACGCATAACGCATAACGCATAACGCATAACGCATAACGCATAACGCATAACGCATAACGCATAACGCATAACGCATAACGCATAACGCATAACGCATAACGCATAACGCATAACGCATAACGCATAACGCATAAGGCATAAGCATAACGCATAACGCATAACGCATAACGCATAACGCATAAAGCATAACGCGTAACGCAAAACTCATAACGCATAACGCATAACGCATAACGCATAACGCATAACGCATAACGCATAACGCATAACGCATAACGCAAAACGCAAAACGCATAACGCATAACGCATAACGCATAACGCATAACGCATAACGCATAACGCATAACGCATAACGCATAACGCATAACGCATAACGCATAACGCATAACGCATAACGCAAAACGCAAAACTCATAACGCATAACGCATAACGCATAACGCATAACGCATAACGCATAACGCATAACGCATAACGCATAACGCATAACGCATAACGCATAACGCATAACGCATAACGCATAACGCATAACGCATAACGCATAACGCATAACGCATAACGCATAACGCATAACGCATAACGCATAACGCATAACGCATAACGCATAACGCATAACGCATAACGCATAACGCATAACGCATAACGCATAACGCATAACGCATAACGCATAACGCATAACGCATAACGCATAACGCATAACGCATAACGCATAACGCATAACGCATAACGCATAACGCATAACGCATAACGCATAACGCATAACGCATAACGCATAACGCATAACGCATAACGCATAACGCATAACGCATAACGCATAACGCATAACGCATAACGCATAACGCATAACGCATAACGCATAACGCATAACGCATAAGGCATAAGCATAACGCATAACGCATAACGCATAACGCATAACGCGTAACGCAAAACTCATAACGCATAACGCATAACGCATAACGCATAACGCATAACGCATAACGCATAACGCATAACGCATAACGCATAACGCATAACGCATAACGCATAACGCATAACGCATAACGCATAACGCATAACGCATAACGCATAACGCATAACGCATAACGCATAACGCATAACGCATAACGCATAACGCATAACGCATAACGCATAACGCATAACGCATAACGCATAACGCATAAGGCATAAGCATAACGCATAACGCATAACGCATAACGCATAACGCATAACGCGTAACGCAAAACTCATAACGCATAACGCATAACGCATAACGCATAACGCATATGGCATAAGCATAACGCATAACGCATAACGCATAACGCATAACGCATAACGCATAACGCATAACGCATAACGCATAACGCATAACGCATAACGCATAACGCATAACGCATAACGCATAACGCATAACGCATAACGCATAACGCATAACGCATAACGCATAACGCATAACGCATAACGCATAACGCATAACGCATAACGCATAACGCATAACGCATAACGCATAACGCATAACGCATAACGCATAACGCATAACGCATAACGCATAACGCATAACGCATAACGTATAAACCATAAGGCATAACGCATAGCCCATAACGCATAACGCATAACGCATAACGCATAATGCAAAAGTCATAACGCATAACGCATAACGCATAACGCATAACGCATAACGCATAACGCATAACGCATAACGCATAACGCATAACGCATAACGCATAACGCATAACGCATAACGCATAACCCATAACGCATAACGCATAACCCATAACGCAAATAACGCTTAACGCATAACGCATAACGCATAACGCATAACGCATAACGCATAACGCATAACGCATAACGCATAACGCATAACGCATATGGCATAAGCATAACGCATAACGCATAACGCATAACGCATAACGCATAACGCATAACGCAAAACGCAAAACTCATAACGCATAACGCATAACGCGTAACGCATAACGCATAACGCATAACGCATAACGCATAACGCATAACGCATAACGTATAACGCATAACGCATAACGCATAACGCATAACGCATAACGCATAACGCATAACGCATAACGCATAACGCATAACGCATAACGCATAACGCATAACGCATAACGCATAACGCATAACGCATAACGCATAACGCAAAACGCAAAACTCATAACGCATAACGCATAACGCATAACGCATAACGCATAACGCATAACGCATAACGCAAAACTCATAACGCATAACGCATAACGCATAACGCATAACGCATATGGCATAAGCATAACGCATAACGCATAACGCATAACGCATAACGCATAACGCATAACGCATAACGCATAACGCATAACGCATAACGCATAACGCATAACGCATAACGCATAACGCATAACGCATAACGCATAACGCATAACGCATAACGCATAACGCATAACGCATAACGCATAACGCATAACGCATAACGCATAACGCATAACGCATAACGCATAACGCATAACGCATAACGCATAACGCATAACGCATAACGCATAACGCATAACGTATAAACCATAAGGCATAACGCATAGCCCATAACGCATAACGCATAACGCATAACGCATAATGCAAAAGTCATAACGCATAACGCATAACGCATAACGCATAACGCATAACGCATAACGCATAACGCATAACGCATAACGCATAACGCATAACGCATAACGCATAACGCATAACGCATAACGCATAACGCATAACGCATAACGCATAACGCATAACGCATAACGCATAACGCATAACGCATAACGCATAACGCATAACGCATAACGCATAACGCATAACGCATAACGCATAACGCATAACGCATAACGCATAACGCATAACGCATAACGCATAACGCATAACGCATAACGCATAACGCATAACGCATAACGCATAACGCATAACGCATAACGCATAACGCCTAACGCATAACGCATAACGCATAACGCATAACGCATAACGCATAACGCATAACGCATAACGCATACCGCATAACGCATAACGCATAACGCATAACGCATAACGCATAACGCATAACGCATAACGCATAACGCATAACGCATAACGCATAACGCATAACGCATAACGCATAACGCATAACGCATAACGCATAACGCATAACGCATAACGCATAACGCATAACGCATAACGCATAACGCATAACGCATAACGCATAACGCATAACGCATAACGCATAACGCATAACGCATAAGGCATAAGCATAACGCATAACGCATAACGCATAACGCATAACGCATAAAGCATAACGCGTAACGCAAAACTCATAACGCATAACGCATAACGCATAACGCATAACGCATAACGCATAACGCATAACGCATAACGCATAACGCAAAACGCAAAACGCATAACGCATAACGCATAACGCATAACGCATAACGCATAACGCATAACGCATAACGCATAACGCATAACGCATAACGCATAACGCATAACGCATAACGCATAACGCAAAACGCAAAACTCATAACGCATAACGCATAACGCATAACGCATAACGCATAACGCATAACGCATAACGCATAACGCATAACGCATAACGCATAACGCATAACGCATAACGCATAACGCATAACGCATAACGCATAACGCATAACGCATAACGCATAACGCATAACGCATAACGCATAACGCATAACGCATAACGCATAACGCATAACGCATAACGCATAACGCATAACGCATAACGCATAACGCATAACGCATAACGCATAACGCATAACGCATAACGCATAACGCATAAGGCATAAGCATAACGCATAACGCATAACGCATAACGCATAACGCATAACGCATAACGCGTAACGCAAAACTCATAACGCATAACGCATAACGCATAACGCATAACGCATATGGCATAAGCATAACGCATAACGCATAACGCATAACGCATAACGCATAACGCATAACGCATAACGCATAACGCATAACGCATAACGCATAACGCATAACGCATAACGCATAACGCATAACGCATAACGCATAACGCATAACGCATAACGCATAACGCATAACGCATAACGCATAACGCATAACGCATAACGCATAACGCATAACGCATAACGCATAACGCATAACGCATAACGCATAACGCATAACGCATAACGCATAACGCATAACGCATAACGCATAACGTATAAACCATAAGGCATAACGCATAGCCCATAACGCATAACGCATAACGCATAACGCATAATGCAAAAGTCATAACGCATAACGCATAACGCATAACGCATAACGCATAACGCATAACGCATAACGCATAACGCATAACGCATAACGCATAACGCATAACGCATAACGCATAACGCATAACGCATAACGCATAACGCATAACGCATAACGCATAACGCATAACGCATAACGCATAACGCATAACGCATAACGCATAACGCATAACGCATAACGCATAACGCATAACGCATAACGCATAACGCATAACGCATAACGCATAACGCATAACGCATAACGCATAACGCATAACGCATAACGCATAACGCATAACGCATAACGCATAACGCCTAACGCATAACGCATAACGCATAACGCATAACGCATAACGCATAACGCATAACGCATAACGCATACCGCATAACGCATAACGCATAACGCATAACGCATAACGCATAACGCATAACGCATAACGCATAACGCATAACGCATAACGCATAACGCATAACGCATAACGCATAACGCATAACGCATAACGCATAACGCATAACGCATAACGCATAACGCATAACGCATAACGCATAACGCATAACGCATAACGCATAACGCATAACGCATAACGCATAACGCATAAGGCATAAGCATAACGCATAACGCATAACGCATAACGCATAACGCATAAAGCATAACGCGTAACGCAAAACTCATAACGCATAACGCATAACGCATAACGCATAACGCATATGGCATAAGCATAACGCATAACGCATAACGCATAACGCATAACGCATAACGCATAACGCATAACGCATAACGCATAACGCATAACGCATAACGCATAACGCATAACGCATAACGCATAACGCATAACGCATAACGCATAACGCATAACGCATATGGCATAAGCATAACGCATAACGCATAACGCATAACGCATAACGCATAACGCATAACGCATAACGCATAACGCAAAACGCAAAACTCATAACGCATAACGCATAACGCATAACGCATAACGCATAACGCATAACGCATAACGCATAACGCATAACGCATAACGCATAACGCATAACGCATAACGCATAACGCATAACGCATAACGCATAACGCATAACGCATAACGCGTAACGCAAAACTCATAACCCATAACGCATAACGCATAACGCATAACGCATAACGCATAACGCATAACGCATAACGCATAACGCATAACGCATAACGCATAACGCATAACGCATAACGCATAACGCATAACGCATAACGCATAACGCATAACGCATAACGCATAACGCATAACGCATAACGCAGAACGCACAACGCACAACGCACAACGCACAACGCACAACGCACAACGCACATCGCACAACGCACAACGCATAACGCATAACGCATAACGCATAACGCATAACGCATAACGCATAACGCATAACGCATAACGCATAACGCAAATAACGCATAACGCATAAAGCATAACGCATAACGCATAACGCATAACGCATAACGCATAACGCATAACGCATAACGCATAACGCATAACGCATAACGCATAACGCATAACGCATAACGCATAACGCATAACGCATAACGCATAACGCATAACGCATAACGCATAACGCATAACGCATATGGCATAAGCATAACGCATAACGCATAACGCATAACGCATAACGCATAACGCAAAACGCAAAATTCATAACGCATAACGCATAACGCATAACGCATAACGCATAACGCATAACGCATAACGCATAACGCATAACGCATAACGCATAACGCATAACGCATAACGCATAACGCATAACGCATAACGCATAACGCATATGGCATAAGCATAACGCATAACGCATAACGCATAACGCATAACGCATAACGCAAAACGCAAAATTCATAACGCATAACGCATAACGCATAACGCATAACGCATAACGCATAACGCATAACGCATAACGCATAACGCATAACGCATAACGCATAACGCATAACGCATAACGCATAACGCATAACGCATAACGCATAACGCATAACGCATAACGCATAACGCATAACGCATAACGCATAACGCAAAACGCAAAACTCATAACGCATAACGCATAACGCATAACGCATAACGCATAACGCATAACGCATAACGCATAACGCATAACGCATAACGCATAACGCATAACGCATAACGCATAACGCATAACGCATAACGCATAACGCATAACGCATAACGCATAACGCATAACGCATAACGCATAACGCATAACGCATAACGCATAACGCATAACGCATAACGCATAACGCATAACGCATAACGCATAACGCATAACGCATAACGCATAACGCATAACGCATAACGCATAACGCATAACGCATAACGCATAACGCATAAGGCATAAGCATAACGCATAACGCATAACGCATAACGCATAACGCATAACACGTAACGCAAAACTCATAACGCATAACGCATAACGCATAACGCATAACGCATATGGCATAAGCATAACGCATAACGCATAACGCATAACGCATAACGCATAACGCATAACGCATAACGCATAACGCATAACGCATAACGCATAACGCATAACGCATAACGCATAACGCATAACGCATAACGCATAACGCATAACGCATAACGCATAACGCATAACGCATAACGCATAACGCATAACGCATAACGTATAAACCATAAGGCATAACGCATAGCCCATAACGCATAACGCATAACGCATAATGCAAAAGTCATAACGCATAACGCATAACGCATAACGCATAACGCATAACGCATAACGCATAACGCATAACGCATAACGCATAACGCATAACGCATAACGCATAACGCATAACGCATAACGCATAACGCATAACGCATAACGCATAACGCATAACGCATAACGCATAACGCATAACGCATAACGCATAACGCATAACGCATAACGCCTAACGCATAACGCATAACGCATAACGCATAACGCATAACGCATAACGCATAACGCATAACGCATACCGCATAACGCATAACGCATAACGCATAACGCATAACGCATAACGCATAACGCATAACGCATAACGCATAACGCATAACGCATAACGCATAACGCATAACGCATAACGCATAACGCATAACGCATAACGCATAACGCATAACGCATAACGCATAACGCATAACGCATAACGCATAACGCATAACGCATAACGCATAACGCATAACGCATAAGGCATAAGCATAACGCATAACGCATAACGCATAACGCATAACGCATAACGCATAACGCGTAACGCAAAACTCATAACGCATAACGCATAACGCATAACGCATAACGCATATGGCATAAGCATAACGCATAACGCATAACGCATAACGCATAACGCATAACGCATAACGCATAACGCATAACGCATAACGCATAACGCATAACGCATAACGCATAACGCATAACGCATAACGCATAACGCATAACGCATAACGCATAACGCATAACGCATAACGCATAACGCATAACGCATAACGCATAACGCATAACGCATAACGCATAACGCATAACGCATAACGCATAACGCATAACGCATAACGCATAACGCATAACGCATAACGCATAACGCATAACGCATAACGCATAACGCATAACGCATAACGCATAACGCATAACGCATAACGCATAACGCATAACGCATAACGCATAACGCATAACGCATAACGCATAACGCATAACGCATAACGCATAACGCATAACGCATAACGCGTAACGCAAAACTCATAACGCATAACGCATAACGCATAACGCATAACGTATAACGCATAACGCATAACGCATATGGCATAAGCATAACGCATAACGCATAACGCATAACGCATAACGCATAACGCATAACGCAAAACGCAAAACTCATAACGCATAACGCATAACGCATAACGCATAACGCATAACGCATAACGCATAACGCATAACGCATAACGCATAACGCATAACGCATAACGCATAACGCATAACGCATAACGCATAACGCATAACGCATAACGCATAACGCATAACGCATAACGCATAACGCATAACGCATAACGCATAACGCATAACGCATAACGCATAACGCATAACGCATAACGCATAACGCATAACGCATAACGCATAACGCATATGGCATAAGCATAACGCATAACGCATAACGCATAACGCATAACGCATAACGCATAACGCAAAACGCAAAACTCATAACGCATAACGCATAACGCATAACGCATAACGCATAACGCATAACGCATAACGCATAACGCATAACGCATAACGCATAACGCATAACGCATAACGCATAACGCATAACGCATAACGCATAACGCATAACGCATAACGCATAACGCATAACGCGTAACGCAAAACTCATAACGCATAACGCATAACGCATAACGCATATGGCATAAGCATAACGCATAACGCATAACGCATAACGCATAACGCATAACGCATAACGCATAACGCATAACGCATAACGCATAACGCATAACGCATAACGCATAACGCATAACGCATAACGCATAACGCATAACGCATAACGCATAACGCATAACGCATAACGCATAACGCATAACGCATAACGCATAACGCATAACGCATAACGCATAACGCATAACGCATAACGCATAACGCGTAACGCAAAACTCATAACCCATAACGCATAACGCATAACGCATAACGCATAACGCATAACGCATAACGCATAACGCATAACGCATAACGCATAACGCATAACGCATAACGCATAACGCATAACGCATAACGCATAACGCATAACGCATAACGCATAACGCATAACGCATAACGCATAACGCATAACGCATAACGCTTAACGCATAACGCAGAACGCACAACGCACAACGCACAACGCACAACGCACAACGCACAAAGCACATCGCACAACGCACAACGCATAACGCATAACGCATAACGCATAACGCATAACGCATAACGCATAACGCATAACGCAAATAACGCATAACGCATAAAGCATAACGCATAACGCATAACGCATAACGCATAACGCATAACGCATAACGCATAACGCATAACGCGTAACGCATAACGCATTACGCATAACGCATAACGCATAACGCATAACGCATAACGCATAACGCATAACGCATAACGCATAACGCATAACGCATAACGCATAACGCATAACGCATAACGCATAACGCATAACGCATAACGCATAACGCACAACGCACAACGCACAACGCACAACGCACAACGCACATCGCACAACGCACAACGCACAACGCATAACGCATAACGCATAACGCATAACGCATAACGCATAACGCATAACGCATAACGCATAACGCATAACGCATAACGCATAACGCATAACGCATAACGCATAACGCATAACGCATAACGCATAACGCATAACGCATAACGCATAACGCATAACGCATAACGCATAACGCATAACGCATAACGCATAACGCGTAACGCAAAACTCATAACCCATAACGCATAACGCATAACGCATAACGCATAACGCATAACGCATAACGCATAACGCATAACGCATAACGCATAACGCATAACGCATAACGCATAACGCAGAACGCACAACGCACAACGCACAACGCACAACGCACAACGCACAACGCACAACGCACAACGCACAACGCATAACGCATAACGCATAACGCATAACGCATAACGCATAACGCAAATAACGCATAACGCATAACGCATAACGCATAACGCATAACGCATAACGCATAACGCATAACGCATAACGCATAACGCATAACGCATAACGCATAACCCATAACGCAAATAACGCTTAACGCATAACGCATAACGCATAACGCATAACGCATAACGCATAACGCATAACGCATAACGCATAACGCATAACGCATAACGCATAACGCATAACGCATAACGCATAACGCATAACGCATAACGCATAACGCATAACGCATAACGCATAACGCATAACGCATAACGCATAACGCATAACGCATAACGCATAACGCATAACGCATAACGCATAACGCATAACGCATAACGCATAACGCATAACGCATAACGCATAACGCATAACGCATAACGCATAACGCATAACGCATAACGCATAACGCATAACGCATAACGCATAACGCATAACGCATAACGCATAACGCATAACGCATAACGCATAACGCATAACGCATAACGCATAACGCATAACGCAAATAACGCATAACGCATAACGCATAACGCATAACGCGTAACGCAAAACTCATAACGCATAACGCATAACGCATAACGCATAACGCATAACGCATAACGCATAACGCATAACGCATAACGCATAACGCATAACGCATAACGCATAACGCATAACGCATAACGCATAACGCATAACGCATAACGCATAACGCATAACGCATAACGCATAACGCATAACGCATAACGCATAACGCATAACGCATAACGCATAACGCATAACGCATAATGCAAAAGTCATAACGCATAACGCATAACGCATAACGCATAACGCATAACGCATAACGCATAACGCATAACGCATAACGCATAACGCATAACGCATAACGCATAACGCATAACGCATAACGCATAACGCATAACGCATAACGCATAACGCATAACGCATAACGCATAACGCGTAACGCAAAACTCATAACCCATAACGCATAACGCATAACGCATAACGCATAACGCATAACGCATAACGCATAACGCATAACGCATAACGCATAACGCATAACGCATAACGCATAACGCATAACGCATAACGCATAACGCATAACGCATAACGCATAACGCATAACGCATAACGCATAACGCATAACGCATAACGCATAACGCATAACGCATAACGCATAACGCATAACGCATAACGCATAACGCATAACGCAGAACGCACAACGCACAACGCACAACGCACAACGCACAGCGCACAGCGCACAACGCACAACGCACAACGCACAACGCATAACGCATAACGCATAACGCATAACGCATAACGCAGAACGCAAATAACGCATAACGCATAACGCATAACGCATAACGCATAACGCATAACGCATAACGCATAACGCATAACGCATAACGCATAACGCATAACGCATAACGCATAACGCATAACGCATAACGCATAACGCATAACGCATAACGCATAACGCATAACGCATAACGCATAACGCATAACGCATAACGCATAACGCATAACGCATAACGCATAACGCATAACGCATAACGCATAACGCATAACGCATAACGCATAACGCATAACGCATAACGCATAACGCATAACGCATAACGCATAACGCAAATAACGCATAACGCATAACGCATAACGCGTAACGCATAACGCATAACGCATAACGCATAACGCATAACGCATAACGCATAACGCATAACGCATAACGCATAACGCATAACGCATAACGCATAACGCATAACGCATAACGCATAACGCATAACGCCTAACGCATAACGCATAACGCATAACGCATAACGCATAACGCATAACGCATAACGCATAACGCATACCGCATAACGCATAACGCATAACGCATAACGCATAACGCATAACGCATAACGCATAACGCATAACGCATAACGCATAACGCATAACGCATAACGCATAACGCATAACGCATAACGCATAACGCATAACGCATAACGCATAACGCATAACGCATAACGCATAACGCATAACGCATAACGCATAACGCATAATGCATAACGCATAACGCATAACGCATAACGCATAACGCATAACGCATAACGCATAACGCATAACGCATAACGCATAACGCATAACGCATAACGCATAACGCATAACGCATAACGCATAACGCATAACGCATAACGCATAACGCATAACGCATAACGCATAACGCATAACGCCTAACGCATAACGCATAACGCATAACGCATAACGCATAACGCATAACGCATAACGCATAACGCATAACGCATAACGCATACCGCATAACGCATAACGCATAACGCATAACGCATAACGCATAACGCATAACGCATAACGCATAACGCATAACGCATAACGCATAACGCATAACGCATAACGCATAACGCATAACGCGTAACGCAAAACTCATAACGGATAACGCATAACGCATAACGCATAACGCATAACGCATAACGCATAACGCATAACGCATAACGCATATGGCATAAGCATAACGCATAACGCATAACGCAAAACGCAAAACTCATAACACATAACGCATAACGCATAACGCATAACGCATAACGCGTAACGCAAAACTCATAACGCATAACGCATAACGCATAACGCATAACGCATATGGCATAAGCATAACGCATAACGCATAACGCATAACGCATAACGCATAACGCATAACGCATAACGCATAACGCATAACGCATAACGCATAACGCATAACGCATAACGCATAACGCATAACGCATAACGCATAACGCATAACGCATAACGCATAACGCATAACGCATAACGCATAACGCATAACGCATAACGCATAACGCATAACGCATAACGCATAACGCATAACGCATAACGCGTAACGCAAAACTCATAACGCATAACACATAACGCATAACGCATAACGCATAACGCATAACGTATAAACCATAAGGCATAACGCATAGCCCATAACGCATAACGCATAACGCATAACGCATAATGCAAAAGTCATAACGCATAACGCATAACGCATAACGCAAAACGCATAACGCATAACGCAAAACGCATAACGCATAACGCATAACGCATAACGCATAACGCATAACGCATAACGCATAACGCATAACGCATAACGCATAACGCATAACGCATAACGCATAACGCATAACGCATAACGCATAACGCATAACGCATAACGCATAACGCATAACGCATAACGCATAACGCATAACGCATAACGCATAACGCATAACGCATAACGCATAACGCGTAACGCAAAACTCATAACCCATAACGCATAACGCATAACGCATAACGCATAACGCATAACGCATAACGCATAACGCATAACGCATAACGCATAACGCATAACGCATAACGCATAACGCATAACGCATAACGCATAACGCATAACGCATAACGCATAACGCATAACGCATAACGCATAACGCATAACGCATAACGCATAACGCATAACGCACAACGCAGAACGCACAACGCACAACGCACAACGCACAACGCACAACGCACAACGCACAACGCACAACGCACAACGCACAACGCATAACGCATAACGCATAACGCATAACGCAAATAACGCATAACGCATAACGCATAACGCATAACGCATAACGCATAACGCATAACGCATAACGCATAACGCATAACGCATAACGCATAACGCATAACGCATAACGCATAACGCATAACGCATAACGCATAACGCATAACGCATAACGCATAACGCATAACGCATAACGCATAACGCATAACGCATAACGCATAACGCATAACGCATAACGCATAACGCATAACGCATAACGCATAACGCATAACGCATAACGCATAACGCATAACGCATAACGCATAACGCATAACGCATAACGCATAACGCATAACGCATAACGCATAACGCATAACGCATAACGCATAACGCATAACGCACAACGCATAACGCATAACGCATAACGCATAACGCATAACGCATAACGCATAACGCATAACGCATAACGCATAACGCATAACGCATAACGCATAACGCATAACGCATAACGCATAACGCATAACGCATAACGCATGTGGCATAAGCATAACGCATAACGCATAACGCATAACGCATAACGCATAACGCATAACGCATAACGCATAACGCATAACGCATAACGCATAATGCATAACGCATAACGCATAACGCATAACGCATAACGCATAACGCATAACGCATAACGCATAACGCATAACGCATAACGCATAACGCATAACGCATAACGCATAACGCATAACGCATAACGCATAACGCATAACGCATAACGCATAACGCATAACGCATAACGCATAACGCATAACGCATAACGCATAACGCATAACGCATAACCCATAACGCATAACGCATAACCCATAACGCAAATAACGCTTAACGCATAACGCATAACGCATAACGCATAACGCATAACGCATAACGCATAACGCATAACGCATGTGGCATAAGCATAACGCATAACGCATAACGCATAACGCATAACGCATAACGCATAACGCATAACGCATAACGCATAACGCATAACGCATAACGCATAACGCATAACGCATAACGCATAACGCATAACGCATAACGCATAACGCATAACGCATAACGCATAACGCATAACGCAAATAACGCATAACGCATAACGCATAACGCGTAACGCAAAACTCATAACGCATAACGCATAACGCATAACGCATAACGCATAACGCATAACGCATAACGCATAACGCATAACACATAACGCATAACGCATAACGCATAACGCATAACGCATAACGCATAACGCATAACGCATAACGCATAACGCATAACGCATAACGCATAACGCATAACGCATAACGCAAATAACGCATAACGCATAACGCAAATAACGCATAACGCATAACGCATAACGCATAACGCATAACGCATAACGCATAACGCGTAACGCAAAACTCATAACGCATAACACATAACGCATAACGCATAACGCATAACGCATAACGTATAAACCATAAGGCATAACGCATAGCCCATAACGCATAACGCATAACGCATAACGCATAATGCAAAAGTCATAACGCATAACGCATAACGCATAACGCATAACGCAAAACGCATAACGCATAACGCATAACGCATAACGCATAACGCATAACGCATAACGCATAACGCATAACGCATAACGCATAACGCATAACGCATAACGCATAACGCATAACGCATAACGCATAACGCATAACGCATAACGCATAACGCATAACGCATAACGCATAACGCGTAACGCAAAACTCATAACCCATAACGCATAACGCATAACGCATAACGCATAACGCATAACGCATAACGCATAACGCATAACGCATAACGCATAACGCATAACGCATAACGCATAACGCATAACGCATAACGCATAACGCATAACGCATAACGCATAACGCATAACGCATAACGCATAACGCATAACGCATAACGCATAACGCATAACGCATAACGCATAACGCAGAACGCACAACGCACAACGCACAACGCACAACGCACAACGCACAACGCACAACGCACAACGCACAACGCATAACGCATAACGCATAACGCATAACGCAAATAACGCATAACGCATAACGCATAACGCATAACGCATAACGCATAACGCATAACGCATAACGCATAACGCATAACGCATAACGCATAACGCATAACGCATAACGCATAACGCATAACGCATAACGCATAACGCATAACGCATAACGCATAACGCATAACGCATAACGCATAACGCATAACGCATAACGCATAACGCATAACGCATAACGCATAACGCATAACGCATAACGCATAACGCATAACGCATAACGCATAACGCATAACGCATAACGCATAACGCATAACGCATAACGCATAACGCATAACGCATAACGCATAACGCATAACGCATAACGCATAACGCACAACGCACAACGCACAACGCACAACGCACAACGCACAACGCACAACGCACAACGCACAACGCACAACGCATAACGCATAACGCACAACGCATAACGCATAACGCATAACGCATAACGCATAACGCAAATAACGCATAACGCATAACGCATAACGCATAACGCATAACGCATAACGCATAACGCATAACGCATAACGCATAACGCATAACGCATAACGCATAACGCATAACGCATAACGCATAACCCATAACGCAAATAACGCTTAACGCATAACGCATAACGCATAACGCATAACGCATAACGCATAACGCATAACGCATAACGCATAACGCATAACGCATAACGCATAACGCATAACGCATAACGCATAACGCATAACGCATGTGGCATAAGCATAACGCATAACGCATAACGCATAACGCATAACGCATAACGCATAACGCATAACGCATAACGCATAACGCATAACGCATAACGCATAACGCATAACGCATAACGCATAACGCATAACGCATAACGCATAACGCATAACGCATAACGCATAACGCATAACGCATAACGCATAACGCATAACGCATAACGCATAACGCATAACGCATAACGCATAACGCATAACGCATAACGCATAACGCATAACGCATAACGCATAACGCATAACGCATAACGCATAACGCATAACGCATAACGCATAACGCATAACGCATAACGCATAACCCATAACGCATAACGCATAACCCATAACGCAAATAACGCTTAACGCATAACGCATAACGCATAACGCATAACGCATAACGCATAACGCATAACGCATAACGCATAACGCATAACGCATAACGCATAACGCATAACGCATAACGCATAACGCATAACGCATAACGCATAACGCATAACGCATAACGCATAACGCATAACGCATAACGCATAACGCATAACGCATAACGCATAACGCATAACGCATAACGCATAACGCATAACCCATAACGCATAACGCATAACCCATAACGCAAATAACGCTTAACGCATAACGCATAACGCATAACGCATAACGCATAACGCATAACGCATAACGCATAACGCATAACGCATGTGGCATAAGCATAACGCATAACGCATAACGCATAACGCATAACGCATAACGCATAACGCATAACGCATAACGCATAACGCATAACGCATAACGCATAACGCATAACGCATAACGCATAACGCATAACGCATAACGCATAACGCATAACGCAAATAACGCATAACGCATAACGCATAACGCATAACGCGTAACGCAAAACTCATAACGCATAACGCATAACGCATAACGCATAACGCATAACGCATAACGCATAACGCATAACGCATAACGCATAACGCATAACGCATAACGCATAACGCATAACGCATAACGCATAACGCATAACGCATAACGCATAACGCATAACGCATAACGCATAACGCATAACGCATAACGCATAACGCATAACGCATAACGCATAACGCATAACGCATAACGCATAACGCATAACGCATAACGCATAACGCATAACGCATAACGCATAACGCATAACGCATAACGCATAACGCATAACGCATAACGCATAACGCATAACGCATAACGCATAACGCATAACGCATAACGCATAACGCATAACGCATAACGCATAACGCATAACGCATAACGCATAACGCATAACGCATAACGCATAACGCATAACGCATAACGCATAACGCATAACGCATAACGCATAACGCATAACGCATAACGCATAACGCATAACGCATAACGCATAACGCATAACGCATAACGCATAACGCATAACGCATAACGCATAAGGCATAAGCATAACGCATAACGCATAACGCATAACGCATAACGCGTAACGCAAAACTCATAACGCATAACGCATAACGCATAACGCATAACGCATAACGCATAACGCATAACGCATATGGCATAAGCATAACGCATAACGCATAACGCTTAACGCATAACGCATAACGCATAACGCAAAACGCAAAACTCATAACGCATAACGCATAACGCATAACGCATAACGCATAACGCATAACGCATAACGCATAACGCATAACGCATAACGCATAACGCATAACGCATAACGCAGAACGCATAACGCATAACGCATAACGCATAACGCATTACGCATAACGCCTAAAGCATAACGCATAACGCATAACGCATAACGCATAACGCATAACGCATAACGCATAACGCATAACGCATAACGCATAACGCATAACGCATAACGCATAACGCATAACGCATAACGCATAACGCATAACGCATAACGCATAACGCATAACGCATAACGCATAACGCATAACGCATAACGCGTAACGCAAAACTCATAACGCATAACGCATAACGCATAACGCATAACGCATATGGCATAAGCATAACGCATAACGCATAACGCATAACGCATAACGCATAACGCATAACGCATAACGCATAACGCATAACGCATAACGCATAACGCATAACGCATAACGCATAACGCATAACGCATAACGCATAACGCATAACGCATAACGCATAACGCATAACGCATAACGCATAACGCATAACGCATAACGCATAACGCATAACGCATAACGCATAACGCATAACGCATAACGCATAACGCATAACGCATAACGCATAACGCATAACGCATAACGCATAACGCGTAACGCAAAACTCATAACCCATAACGCATAACGCATAACGCATAACGCATAACGCATAACGCATAACGCATAACGCATAACGCATAACGCATAACGCATAACGCATAACGCATAACGCATAACGCATAACGCATAACGCATAACGCATAACGCATA
Source organism: Lasioglossum baleicum (assembly GCF_051020765.1). Taxonomy (NCBI): domain Eukaryota; kingdom Metazoa; phylum Arthropoda; class Insecta; order Hymenoptera; family Halictidae; genus Lasioglossum; species Lasioglossum baleicum. The sequence goes on along the minus strand of NW_027469396.1, from coordinate 97,094 downwards.
ACGCATAACGCATAACGCATAACGCATAACGCATAACGCATAACGCATAACGCAGAACGCACAACGCACAACGCACAACGCACAACGCACAACGCACAACGCACAACGCACAACGCACAACGCACAACGCATAACGCATAACGCATAACGCATAACGCAAATAACGCATAACGCATAACGCATAACGCATAACGCATAACGCATAACGCATAACGCATAACGCATAACGCATAACGCATAACGCATAACGCATAACGCATAACGCATAACGCATAACGCATAACGCATAACGCATAACGCATAACGCATAACGCATAACGCATAACGCATAACGCATAACGCATAACGCATAACGCATAACGCATAACGCATAACGCATAACGCATAACGCATAACGCATAACGCATAACGCATAACGCATAACGCATAACGCATAACGCATAACGCATAACGCATAACGCATAACGCATAACGCATGTGGCATAAGCATAACGCATAACGCATAACGCATAACGCATAACGCATAACGCATAACGCATAACGCATAACGCATAACGCATAACGCATAACGCATAACGCATAACGCATAACGCATAACGCATAACGCATAACGCATAACGCATAACGCATAACGCATAACGCATAACGCATAACGCATAACGCATAACGCATAACGCATAACGCATAACGCATAACGCATAACGCATAACGCATAACGCATAACGCATAACGCATAACGCATAACGCATAACGCATAACGCATAACCCATAACGCATAACGCATAACCCATAACGCAAATAACGCTTAACGCATAACGCATAACGCATAACGCATAACGCATAACGCATAACGCATAACGCATAACGCATAACGCATAACGCATAACGCATAACGCATAACGCATAACGCATAACGCATAACGCATAACGCATAACGCATAACGCATAACGCATAACGCATAACGCATAACCCATAACGCATAACGCATAACCCATAACGCAAATAACGCTTAACGCATAACGCATAACGCATAACGCATAACGCATAACGCATAACGCATAACGCATAACGCATAACGCATGTGGCATAAGCATAACGCATAACGCATAACGCATAACGCATAACGCATAACGCATAACGCATAACGCATAACGCATAACGCATAACGCATAACGCATAACGCATAACGCATAACGCATAACGCATAACGCATAACGCATAACGCATAACGCATAACGCAAATAACGCATAACGCATAACGCATAACGCATAACGCATAACGCATAACGCGTAACGCAAAACTCATAACGCATAACGCATAACGCATAACGCATAACGCATAACGCATAACGCATAACGCATAACGCATAACGCATAACGCATAACGCATAACGCATAACGCATAACGCATAACGCATAACGCATAACGCATAACGCATAACGCATAACGCATAACGCATAACGCATAACGCATAACGCATAACGCATAACGCATAACGCATAACGCATAACGCATAACGCATAACGCATAACGCATAACGCATAACGCATAACGCATAACGCATAACGCATAACGCATAACGCATAACGCATAACGCATAACGCATACCGCATAACGCATAACGCATAACGCATAACGCATAACGCATAACGCATAACGCATAACGCATAACGCATAACGCATAACGCATAACGCATAACGCATAACGCATAACGCATAACGCATAACGCATAACGCATAACGCATAACGCATAACGCATAACGCATAACGCATAACGCATAACGCATAACGCATAACGCATAACGCATAACGCATAAGGCATAAGCATAACGCATAACGCATAACGCATAACGCATAACGCGTAACGCAAAACTCATAACGCATAACGCATAACGCATAACGCATAACGCATAACGCATGACGCATAACGCATAACGCATAACGCATAACGCATAACGCATAACGCATAACGCATAACGCATAACGCATAACGCATAACGCATAACGCATAACGCATAACGCATAACGCATAACGCATAACGCATAAGGCATAAGCATAACGCATAACGCATAACGCATAACGCATAACGCGTAACGCAAAACTCATAACGCATAACGCATAACGCATAACGCATAACGCATAACGCATAACGCATAACGCATAACGCATAACGCATAACGCATAACGCATAACGCATAACGCATAACGCATAACGCATAACGCATAACGCATAACGCATAACGCATAACGCATAACGCATAACGCATAACGCAGAACGCATAACGCATAACGCATAACGCATAACGCATAACGCATAACGCATTACGCATAACGCCTAAAGCATAACGCATAACGCATAACGCATAACGCATAACGCATAACGCATAACGCATAACGCATAACGCATAACGCATAACGCATAACGCATAACGCATAACGCATAACGCATAACGCATAACGCATAACGCATAACGCATAACGCATAACGCATAACGCATAACGCATAACGCATAACGCATAACGCATAACGCATAACGCGTAACGCAAAACTCATAACGCATAACGCATAACGAATAACGCATAACGCATATGGCATAAGCATAACGCATAACGCATAACGCATAACGCATAACGCATAACGCATAACGCATAACGCATAACGCATAACGCATAACGCATAACGCATAACGCATAACGCATAACGCATAACGCATAACGCATAACGCATAACGCATAACGCATAACGCATAACGCATAACGCATAACGCATAACGCATAACGCATAACGCATAACGCATAACGCATAACGCATAACGCATAACGCATAACGCATAACGCATAACGCATAACGCATAACGCATAACGCATAAGGCATAAGCATAACGCATAACGCATAACGCATAACGCATAACGCGTAACGCAAAACTCATAACGCATAACGCATAACGCATAACGCATAACGCATATGGCATAAGCATAACGCATAACGCATAACGCATAACGCATAACGCATAACGCATAACGCATAACGCATAACGCAGAACGCACAACGCACAACGCACAACGCACAACGCACAACGCACAACGCACAACGCACAACGCACAACGCACAACGCATAACGCATAACGCATAACGCATAACGCAAATAACGCATAACGCATAACGCATAACGCATAACGCATAACGCATAACGCATAACGCATAACGCATAACGCATAACGCATAACGCATAACGCATAACGCATAACGCATAACGCATAACGCATAACGCATAACGCATAACGCATAACGCATAACGCATAACGCATAACGCATAACCCATAACGCATAACGCATAACCCATAACGCAAATAACGCTTAACGCATAACGCATAACGCATAACGCATAACGCATAACGCATAACGCATAACGCATAACGCATAACGCATAACGCATAACGCATAACGCATAACGCATAACGCATAACGCATAACGCATAACGCATAACGCATAACGCATAACGCATAACGCATAACGCATAACGCATAACGCATAACGCATAACGCATAACGCATAACGCATAACGCATAACGCATAACGCATAACGCATAACGCATAACCCATAACGCATAACGCATAACCCATAACGCAAATAACGCTTAACGCATAACGCATAACGCATAACGCATAACGCATAACGCATAACGCATAACGCATAACGCATAACGCATAACGCATAACGCATAACGCATAACGCATAACGCATAACGCATAACGCATAACGCATAACGCATAACGCATAACGCATAACGCATAACGCATAACGCATAACGCATAACGCATAACGCATAACGCATAACGCATAACGCATAACGCATAACGCATAACGCATAACGCATAACGCATAACGCATAACGCATAACGCATAACGCATAACGCATAACGCATAACGCATAACGCATAACGCATAACGCATAACGCATAACGCATAACGCATAACGCATAACGCATAACGCATAACGCATAACGCATAACGCATAACGCATAACGCATAACGCATAACGCATAACGCATAACGCATAACGCATAACGCATAACGCATAACGCATAACGCATAACGCATAACGCATAACGCATAACGCATAACGCATAACGCATAACGCATAACGCATAACGCATAAGGCATAAGCATAACGCATAACGCATAACGCATAACGCATAACGCGTAACGCAAAACTCATAACGCATAACGCATAACGCATAACGCATAACGCATAACGCATAACGCATAACGCATAACGCATAACGCATAACGCATAACGCATAACGCATAACGCAGAACGCATAACGCATAACGCATAACGCATAACGCATAACGCATAACGCATTACGCATAACGCCTAAAGCATAACGCATAACGCATAACGCATAACGCATAACGCATAACGCATAACGCATAACGCATAACGCATAACGCATAACGCATAACGCATAACGCATAACGCATAACGCATAACGCATAACGCATAACGCATAACGCATAACGCATAACGCGTAACACAAAACTCATAACGCATAACGCATAACGCATAACGCATAACGCATATGGCATAAGCATAACGCATAACGCATAACGCATAACGCATAACGCATAACGCATAACGCATAACGCATAACGCATAACGCATAACGCGTAACGCAAAACTCATAACGCATAACACATAACGCATAACGCATAACGCATAACGCATACCGTATAAACCATAAGGCATAACGCATAGCCCATAACGCATAACGCATAACGCATAACGCATAATGCAAAAGTCATAACGCATAACGCATAACGCATAACGCATAACGCAAAACGCATAACGCATAACGCATAACGCATAACGCATAACGCATAACGCATAACGCATAACGCATAACGCATAACGCATAACGCATAACGCATAACGCATAACGCATAACGCATAACGCATAACGCATAACGCATAACGCATAACGCATAACGCATAACGCATAACGCATAACGCGTAACGCGTAACGCAAAACTCATAACCCATAACGCATAACGCATAACGCATAACGCATAACGCATAACGCATAACGCATAACGCATAACGCATAACGCATAACGCATAACGCATAACGCATAACGCATAACGCATAACGCATAACGCATAACGCATAACGCATAACGCATAACGCATAACGCATAACGCATAACGCATAACGCATAACGCATAACGCATAACGCATAACGCATAACGCATAACGCATAACGCATAACGCATAACACATAACGCATAACGCAGAACGCACAACGCACAACGCACAACGCACAACGCACAACGCACAACGCACAACGCACAACGCACAACGCATAACGCATAACGCATAACGCAAATAACGCATAACGCATAACGCATAACGCATAACGCATAACGCATAACGCATAACGCATAACGCATAACGCATAACGCATAACGCATAACGCATAACGCATAACGCATAACGCATAACGCATAACGCATAACGCATAACGCATAACGCATAACGCATAACGCATAACGCATAACGCATAACGCATAACGCATAACGCATAACGCATAACGCATAACGCATAACGCATAACGCATAACGCATAACGCATAACGCATAACGCATAACGCATAACGCATAACGCATAACGCATAACGCATAACGCATAACGCATAACGCATAACGCATAACGCATAACGCATAACGCATAACGCATAACGCATAACGCATAACGCATAACGCATAACGCATAACGCATAACGCATAACGCATAACGCATAACGCAGAACGCACAACGCACAACGCACAACGCACAACGCACAACGCACAACGCACAACGCACAACGCACAACGCACAACGCATAACGCACAAGCACAACGCACAACGCATAACGCATAACGCATAACGCATAACGCATAACGCATAACGCATAACGCATAACGCATAACGCATAACGCATAACGCATAACGCATAACGCATAACGCATAACGCATAACGCATAACGCATAACGCATAACCCATAACGCATAACGCATAACGCATAACGCATAACGCATAACGCATAACGCATAACGCATAACGCATAACGCATAACGCATAACGCATAACGCATAACGCATAACGCATAACGCATAACGCATAACGCATAACGCATAACGCATAACGCATAACGCATAACGCATAACGCATAACGCATAACGCATAACGCATAACGCATAACGCATAACGCATAACGCATAACGCATAACGCATAACGCATAACGCATAACGCATAACGCATAACGCATAACGCATAACGCATAACGCATAACGCATAACGCATAACGCATAACGCACAACGCACAACGCACAACGCACAACGCACAACGCACAACGCACAACGCACAACGCACAACGCACAACGCATAACGCATAACGCACAACGCATAACGCATAACGCATAACGCATAACGCATAACGCATAACGCATAACGCATAACGCATAACGCATAACGCATAACGCATAACGCATAACGCATAACGCATAACGCATAACGCATAACGCATAACGCATAACGCATAACCCATAACGCATAACGCATAACGCATAACGCATAACGCGTAACGCAAAACTCATAACGCATAACGCATAACGCATAACGCATAACGCATAACGCATAACGCATATGGCATAAGCATAACGCATAACGCATAACGCATAACGCATAACGCATAACGCATAAAACAAAACGCAAAACTCATAACGCATAACGCATAACGCATAACGCATAACGCATAACGCATAACGCATAACGCATAACGCATAACGCATAACGCATAACGCATAACGCATAACGCATAACGCATAACGCATAACGCATAACGCATAACGCATAACGCATAACGCATAACGCATAACGCATAACGCATAACGCATAACGCATAACGCATAACGCATAACGCATAACGCATAACGCATAACGCATAACGCATAACGCATAACGCATAACGCATAACGCATAACGCATAACGCATAACGCATAACGCATAACGCATAACGCATAACGCATAACGCATAACGCATAACGCATAACGCATAACGCATAACGCATAACGCATAACGCATAACGCATAACGCATAACGCATAACGCATAACGCATAACGCATAACGCATAACGCATAACGCATAACGCATAACGCATAACGCATAACGCATAACGCATAACGCATAACGCATAACGCAGAACGCATAACGCATAACGCATAACGCAGAACGCATAACGCATAACGCATAACGCATAACGCATAACGCATAACGCATAACGCATAACGCATAACGCATAACGCATAACGCATAACGCATAACGCATAACGCATAACGCATAACGCATAACGCATAACGCATAACGCATAACGCATAACGCATAACGCATAACGCATAACGCATAACGCATAACGCATAACGCGTAACGCAAAACTCATAACGCATAACGCATAACGCATAACGCATAACGCACAACGCATAACGTTTAAACCATAAGGCATAACGCATAGCCCATAACGCATAACGCATAACGCATAACGCATAATGCAAAAGTCATAACGCATAACGCATAACGCATAACGCATAACGCATAACGCATAACGCATAACGCATAACGCATAACGCATAACGCATAACGCATAACGCATAACGCATAACGCATAACGCATAACGCATAACGCATAACGCATAACGCATAACGCATAACGCATAACGCATAACGCATAACGCATAACGCATAACGCATAACGCATAACGCATAACGCATAACGCATAACGCATAACGCATAAGGCATAAGCATAACGCATAACGCATAACGCATAACGCATAACGCGTAACGCAAAACTCATAACGCGTAACGCGTAACGCAAAACTCATAACGCATAACGCATAACGCATAACGCATAACGCATAACGCATAACGCATAACGCATAACGCATAACGCATAACGCATAACGCATAACGCATAACGCATAACGCATAACGCATAACGCATAACGCATAACGCATAACGCATAACGCGTAACGCAAAACTCATAACGCATAACGCATAACGCATAACGCATAACGCACAACGCATAACGTTTAAACCATAAGGCATAACGCATAGCCCATAACGCATAACGCATAACGCATAACGCATAATGCAAAAGTCATAACGCATAACGCATAACGCATAACGCATAACGCATAACGCATAACGCATAACGCATAACGCATAACGCATAACGCATAACGCATAACGCATAACGCATAACGCATAACGCATAACGCATAACGCATAACGCATAACGCATAACGCATAACGCATAACGCATAACGCATAACGCATAACGCATAACGCATAACGCATAACGCATAACGCATAACGCATAACGCATAACGCATAACGCATAACGCATAACGCATAACGCATAACGCATAACGCATAACGCATAACGCATAACGCATAACGCATAACGCATAACGCATAACGCATAACGCATAACGCATAACGCATAACGCATAACGCATATCGCATGACGCACAACGCATAACGCATAACGCATAACGCATAACGCATAACGCATAACGCATAACGCATAACGCATAACGCATTACGCATAACGCATAACGCATAACGCATAACGCATAAGGCATAAGCATAACGCATAATGCATAATGCATAACGCATAACGCATAACGCGTAACGCATAAGGCATAAGCATAACGCATAATGCATAACGCATAACGCATAACGCATAACGCATAACGCATAACGCGTAACGCAAGACTCATAACGCATAACGCATAACGCATAACGCATAACGCATAACGCATATGGCATAACGCATAATGCAAAAGTCATAACGCATAACGCATAACGCATAACGCATAACGCATAACGCATAACGCATAACGCATAACGCATAACGCATAACGCATAACGCGTAACGCAAAACTCATAACGCATAACGCATAACGCATAACGCATAACGCATAACGCATAACGCATAACGCATAACGCATAACGCATAACGCATAACGCGTAACGCAAGACTCATAACGCATAACGCATAACGCATAACGCATAACGCATAACGCATAACGCATAACGCATAACGCATAACGCATAACGCATAACGCATAACGCATAACGCATAACGCATAACGCATAACGCATAACGCATAACGCATAACGCATAACGCATAACGCATAACGCATAACGCATAACGCATAACGCATAACGCATAACGCATAACGCATAACGCATAACGCATAACGCATAACGCATAACGCATAACGCATAACGCATAACGCATAACGCATAACGCATAACGCATAACGCATAACGCATTACGCATAACGCATAACGCATAACGCATAACGCATAAGGCATAAGCATAACGCATAACGCATAACGCATAACGCATAACGCATAACGCATAACGCATAACGCGTAACGCAAGACTCATAACGCATAACGCATAACGCATAACGCATAACGCATAACGCATATGGCATAACGCATAACGCATAACGCATAACGCATAACGCATAACGCATAACGCATAACGCATAACGCATAACGCATAACGCATAACGCATAACGCATAACGCATAACGCATGACGCACAACGCATAACGCATAACGCATAACGCATAACGCATAACGCATAACGCATAACGCATAACGCATTACGCATAACGCATAACGCATAACGCATAACGCATAAGGCATAAGCATAACGCATAACGCATAACGCATAACGCATAACGCATAACGCATAACGCATAACGCATAACGCATAACGCGTAACGCAAGACTCATAACGCATAACGCATAACGCATAACGCATAACGCATAACGCATAACGCATAACGCATAACGCATAACGCATAACGCATATGGCATAACGCATAACGCATAACGCATAACGCATAACGCATAACGAATAACGCATAACGCATAACGCATAACGCATAACGCATAACGCATAACGCATAACGCATAACGCATAACGCATAACGCATAACGCATAACGCATAACGCATAACGCATAACGCATAACGCATAACGCATAACGCATAACGCATAACGCATAACGCATAACGCATAACGCATAACGCATATCGCATGACGCACAACGCATAACGCATAACGCATAACGCATAACGCATAACGCATAACGCATAACGCATAACGCATTACGCATAACGCATAACGCATAACGCATACCGCATAAGGCATAAGCATAACGCATAATGCATAATGCATAACGCATAACGCATAACGCGTAACGCATAAGGCATAAGCATAACGCATAATGCATAACGCATAACGCATAACGCATAACGCATAACGCGTAACGCAAGACTCATGACGCATAACGCATAACGCATAACGCATAACGCATAACGCATAACGCATAACGCATAACGCATAACGCATAACGCATATGGCATAACGCATAATGCAAAAGTCATAACGCATAACGCATAACGCATAACGCATAACGCATAACGCATAACGCATAACGCATAACGCATAACGCATAACGCATAACGCATAACGCATAACGCATAACGCATAACGCATAACGCATAACGCATAACGCATAACGCGTAACGCAAAACTCATAACGCATAACGCATAACGCATAACGCATAACGCATAACGCATAACGCATAACGCATAACGCATAACGCATAACGCATAACGCATAACGCATAACGCATAACGCATAACGCATAACGTATAAACCATGAGGCATAACGCATAGCCCATAACGCATAACGCATAACGCATAAGGCATAAGCATAACGCATAACGCATAACGCATAACGCATAACGCATAACGCATAACGCGTAACGCAAAACTCATAACGCATAACGCATAACGCATAACGCATAACGCATAACGCATAACGCATATGGCATAAGCATAACGCATAACGCATAACGCATAACGCATAACGCATAACGCATAACGCATAACGCATAACGCATAACGCATAACGCATAACGCATAACGCATAACGCATAACGCATAACGCATAACGCACAACGCATAACGCATAACGCATAACGCATAACGCATAACGCATAACGCATAACGCATAACGCATAACGCATAACGCAGAACGCATAACGCATAACGCATAACGCAGAACGCATAACGCATAACGCATAACGCATAACGCATAACGCATAACGCATAACGCATAACGCATAACGCATAACGCATAACGCATAACGCATAACGCATAACGCATAACGCATAACGCATAACGCATAACGCATAACGCATAACGCATAACGCATAACGCATAACGCATAACGCATAACGCATAACGCATAACGCATAACGCATAACGCGTAACGCGTAACGCGTAACGCGTATCGCATAGCGCATAACGCATAACGCATAACGCCTAACGCATAACGCATAACGCATAACGCATAACGCGTAACGCGTAACGCAAAACTCATAACGCATAACACATAACGCATAACGCATAACGCATAACGCATAACGTATAAACCATAAGGCATAACGCATAGCCCATAACGCATAACGCATAACGCATAACGCATAATGCAAAAGTCATAACGCATAACGCATAACGCATAACGCAAAACGCATAACGCATAACGCATAACGCATAACGCATAACGCATAACGCATAACGCATAACGCATAACGCATAACGCATAACGCATAACGCATAACGCATAACGCATAACGCATAACGCATAACGCATAACGCATAACGCATAACGCATAACGCATAACGCATAACGCATAACGCATAACGCATAACGCATAACGCATAACGCATAAAGCATAACGCATAACGCATAACGCATAACGCATAACGCATAACGCATAACGCATAACGCATAACGCATAACGCATAACGCATAACGCATAACGCATAACGCATAACGCATAACGCATAACGCATAACGCATAACGCATAACGCATAACGCATAACGCATAACGCATAACGCATAACGCATAACGCATAACGCATAACGCATAACGCATAACGCATAACGCATAACGCATAACGCATAACGCATAACGCATAACGCATAACGCATAACGCATAACGCATAACGCATAACGCATAACGCATAACGCATAACGCATAACGCATAACGCATAACGCATAACGCATAACGCATAACGCATAACGCATAACGCATAACGCATAACGCATAACGCATAACGCATAACGCATAACGCATAACGCATAACGCATAACGCATAACGCATAACGCATAACGCATAACGCATAACGCCTAACGCATAACGCATAACGCATAACGCATAACGCGTAACGCGTAACGCAAAACTCATAACGCATAACACATAACGCATAACGCATAACGCATAACGCATAACGTATAAACCATAAGGCATAACGCATAGCCCATAACGCATAACGCATAACGCATAACGCATAATGCAAAAGTCATAACGCATAACGCATAACGCATAACGCAAAACGCATAACGCATAACGCATAACGCATAACGCATAACGCATAACGCATAACGCATAACGCATAACGCATAACGCATAACGCATAACGCATAACGCATAACGCATAACGCATAACGCATAACGCATAACGCATAACGCATAACGCATAACGCATAACGCATAACGCATAACGCATAACGCATAACGCATAACGCATAACGCATAACGCATAACGCATAACGCATAACGCATAACGCATAACGCATAACGCATAACGCATAACGCATAACGCATAACGCATAACGCATAACGCATAACGCATAACGCATAACGCATAACGCATAACGCATAACGCATAACGCATAACGCATAACGCATAACGCATAACGCATAACGCATAACGCATAACGCATAACGCATAACGCATAACGCATAACGCATAACGCATAACGCATAACGCATAACGCATAACGCATAACGCATAACGCATAACGCATAACGCATAACGCATAACGCATAACGCATAACGCATAACGCATAACGCATAACGCATAACGCATAACGCATAACGCATAACGCATAACGCATAACGCATAACGCATAACGCATAACGCATAACGCATAACGCATAACGCATAACGCATAACGCATAACGCATAACGCATAACGCATAACGCATAACGCATAACGCATAACGCATAACGCATAACGCATAACGCATAACGCATAACGCATAACGCATAACGCATAACGCATAACGCATAACGCATAACGCATAACGCATAACGCATAACGCATAACGCATAACGCATAACGCATAACGCATAACGCATAACGCATAACGCATAACGCAGAACGCATAACGCATAACGCATAACGCAGAACGCATAACGCATAACGCATAACGCATAACGCATAACGCATAACGCATAACGCATAACGCATAACGCATAACGCATAACGCATAACGCATAACGCATAACGCATAACGCATAACGCATAACGCATAACGCATAACGCATAACGCATAACGCATAACGCATAACGCATAACGCGTAACGCAAAACTCATAACGCATAACGCATAACGCATAACGCATAACGCACAACGCATAACGTTTAAACCATAAGGCATAACGCATAGCCCATAACGCATAACGCATAACGCATAACGCATAATGCAAAAGTCATAACGCATAACGCATAACGCATAACGCATAACGCATAACGCATAACGCATAACGCATAACGCATAACGCATAACGCATAACGCATAACGCATAACGCATAACGCATAACGCATAACGCATAACGCATAACGCATAACGCATAACGCATAACGCATAACGCATAACGCATAACGCATAACGCATAACGCATAACGCATAACGCATAACGCATAACGCATAACGCATAACGCATAAGGCATAAGCATAACGCATAACGCATAACGCATAACGCATAACGCATAACGCGTAACGCAAAACTCATAACGCGTAACGCGTAACGCAAAACTCATAACGCATAACGCATAACGCATAACGCATAACGCATAACGCATAACGCATAACGCATAACGCATAACGCATAACGCATAACGCATAACGCATAACGCATAACGCATAACGCATAACGCATAACGCATAACGCATAACGCATAACGCATAACGCATAACGCGTAACGCAAAACTCATAACGCATAACGCATAACGCATAACGCATAACGCACAACGCATAACGTTTAAACCATAAGGCATAACGCATAGCCCATAACGCATAACGCATAACGCATAACGCATAATGCAAAAGTCATAACGCATAACGCATAACGCATAACGCATAACGCATAACGCATAACGCATAACGCATAACGCATAACGCATAACGCATAACGCATAACGCATAACGCATAACGCATAACGCATAACGCATAACGCATAACGCATAACGCATAACGCATAACGCATAACGCATAACGCATAACGCATAACGCATAACGCATAACGCATAACGCATAACGCATAACGCATAACGCATAACGCATAACGCATAACGCATAACGCATAACGCATAACGCATAACGCATAACGCATAACGCATAACGCATAACGCATAACGCATAACGCATAACGCATAACGCATAACGCATAACGCATATCGCATGACGCACAACGCATAACGCATAACGCATAACGCATAACGCATAACGCATAACGCATAACGCATAACGCATAACGCATTACGCATAACGCATAACGCATAACGCATAACGCATAAGGCATAAGCATAACGCATAATGCATAATGCATAACGCATAACGCATAACGCGTAACGCATAAGGCATAAGCATAACGCATAATGCATAACGCATAACGCATAACGCATAACGCATAACGCATAACGCGTAACGCAAGACTCATAACGCATAACGCATAACGCATAACGCATAACGCATAACGCATATGGCATAACGCATAATGCAAAAGTCATAACGCATAACGCATAACGCATAACGCATAACGCATAACGCATAACGCATAACGCATAACGCATAACGCATAACGCATAACGCATAACGCATAACGCGTAACGCAAAACTCATAACGCATAACGCATAACGCATAACGCATAACGCATAACGCATAACGCATAACGCATAACGCATAACGCATAACGCATAACGCGTAACGCAAGACTCATAACGCATAACGCATAACGCATAACGCATAACGCATAACGCATAACGCATAACGCATAACGCATAACGCATAACGCATAACGCATAACGCATAACGCATAACGCATAACGCATAACGCATAACGCATAACGCATAACGCATAACGCATAACGCATAACGCATAACGCATAACGCATAACGCATAACGCATAACGCATAACGCATAACGCATAACGCATAACGCATAACGCATAACGCATAACGCATAACGCATAACGCATAACGCATTACGCATAACGCATAACGCATAACGCATAACGCATAAGGCATAAGCATAACGCATAACGCATAACGCATAACGCATAACGCATAACGCATAACGCATAACGCGTAACGCAAGACTCATAACGCATAACGCATAACGCATAACGCATAACGCATAACGCATATGGCATAACGCATAACGCATAACGCATAACGCATAACGCATAACGCATAACGCATAACGCATAACGCATAACGCATAACGCATGACGCACAACGCATAACGCATAACGCATAACGCATAACGCATAACGCATAACGCATAACGCATAACGCATTACGCATAACGCATAACGCATAACGCATAACGCATAAGGCATAAGCATAACGCATAACGCATAACGCATAACGCATAACGCATAACGCATAACGCATAACGCATAACGCGTAAAGCAAGACTCATAACGCATAACGCATAACGCATAACGCATAACGCATAACGCATAACGCATAACGCATATGGCATAACGCATAACGCATAGCCCATAACGCATAACGCATAACGCATAAGGCATAAGCATAACGCATAACGCATAACGCATAACGCATAACGCATAACGCATAACGCGTAACGCAAAACTCATAACGCATAACGCATAACGCATAACGCATAACGCATAACGCATAACGCATATGGCATAAGCATAACGCATAACGCATAACGCATAACGCATAACGCATAACGCATAAAACAAAACGCAAAACTCATAACGCATAACGCATAACGCATAACGCATAACGCATAACGCATAACGCATAACGCATAACGCATAACGCATAACGCATAACGCATAACGCATAACGCATAACGCATAACGCATAACGCATAACGCATAACGCATAACGCATAACGCATAACGCATAACGCATAACGCATAACGCATAACGCATAACGCATAACGCATAACGCATAACGCATAACGCATAACGCATAACGCATAACGCATAACGCATAACGCATAACGCATAACGCATAACGCATAACGCATAACGCATAACGCATAACGCATAACGCATAACGCATAACGCATAACGCATAACGCATAACGCATAACGCATAACGCATAACGCATAACGCATAACGCATAACGCATAACGCATAACGCATAACGCATAACGCATAACGCATAACGCATAACGCATAACGCATAACGCAGAACGCATAACGCATAACGCATAACGCAGAACGCATAACGCATAACGCATAACGCATAACGCATAACGCATAACGCATAACGCATAACGCATAACGCATAACGCATAACGCATAACGCATAACGCATAACGCATAACGCATAACGCATAACGCATAACGCATAACGCATAACGCATAACGCATAACGCATAACGCATAACGCATAACGCATAACGCATAACGCATAACGCATAACGCATAACGCGTAACGCGTAACGCGTAACGCGTATCGCATAGCGCATAACGCATAACGCATAACGCCTAACGCATAACGCATAACGCATAACGCATAACGCCTAACGCCTAACGCATAACGCATAACGCATAACGCATAACGCATAACGCATTACGCATAACGCAGAACCCATAACGCCTAAAGCATAACGCATAACGCATAACGCATAACGCATAACGCATAACGCATAACGCATAACGCATAACGCATAACGCATAACGCATAACGCATAACGCATAACGCATAACGCATAACGCATAACGCATAACGCATAACGCATAACGCATAACGCATAACGCATAACGCATAACGCATAACGCATAACGCATAACGCATAACGCATAACGCATAACGCATAACGCATAACGCATAACGCATAACGCATAACGCATAACGCATAACGCATAACGCATAACGCATAACGCATAACGCATAACGCATAACGCATAACGCATAACGCATAACGCATAACGCATAACGCATAACGCATAACGCATAACGCATAACGCATAACGCATAACGCATAACGCATAACGCGTAACGCGTAACGCAAAACTCATAACGCATAACACATAACGCATAACGCATAACGCATAACGCATAACGTATAAACCATAAGGCATAACGCATAGCCCATAACGCATAACGCATAACGCATAACGCATAATGCAAAAGTCATAACGCATAACGCATAACGCATAACGCAAAACGCATAACGCATAACGCATAACGCATAACGCATAACGCATAACGCATAACGCATAACGCATAACGCATAACGCATAACGCATAACGCATAACGCATAACGCATAACGCATAACGCATAACGCATAACGCATAACGCATAACGCATAACGCATAACGCATAACGCATAACGCATAACGCATAACGCATAACGCATAACGCATAACGCATAACGCATAACGCATAACGCATAACGCATAACGCATAACGCATAACGCATAACGCATAACGCATAACGCATAACGCATAACGCATAACGCATAACGCATAACGCATAACGCATAACGCATAACGCATAACGCATAACGCATAACGCATAACGCATAACGCATAACGCATAACGCATAACGCATAACGCATAACGCATAACGCATAACGCATAACGCATAACGCATAACGCATAACGCATAACGCATAACGCATAACGCATAACGCATAACGCATAACGCATAACGCATAACGCATAACGCATAACGCATAACGCATAACGCATAACGCATAACGCATAACGCATAACGCATAACGCATAACGCATAACGCATAACGCATAACGCATAACGCATAACGCATAACGCATAACGCATAACGCATAACGCATAACGCATAACGCATAACGCCTAACGCATAACGCATAACGCATAACGCATAACGCATAACGCATAACGCATAACGCATAACGCATAACGCATAACGCATAACGCATAACGCATAACGCATAACGCATAACGCATAACGCATAACGCATAACGCATAACGCATAACGCATAACGCATAACGCATAACGCACAACGCATAACGTTTAAACCATAAGGCATAACGCATAGCCCATAACGCATAACGCATAACGCATAACGCATAATGCAAAAGTCATAACGCATAACGCATAACGCATAACGCATAACGCATAACGCATAACGCATAACGCATAACGCATAACGCATAACGCATAACGCATAACGCATAACGCATAACGCATAACGCATAACGCATAACGCATAACGCATAACGCATAACGCATAACGCATAACGCATAACGCATAACGCATAACGCATAACGCATAACGCATAACGCATAACGCATAACGCATAACGCATAAGGCATAAGCATAACGCATAACGCATAACGCATAACGCATAACGCATAACGCGTAACGCAAAACTCATAACGCGTAACGCGTAACGCAAAACTCATAACGCATAACGCATAACGCATAACGCATAACGCATAACGCATAACGCATAACGCATAACGCATAACGCATAACGCATAACGCATAACGCATAACGCATAACGCATAACGCATAACGCATAACGCATAACGCATAACGCATAACGCATAACGCGTAACGCAAAACTCATAACGCATAACGCATAACGCATAACGCATAACGCACAACGCATAACGTTTAAACCATAAGGCATAACGCATAGCCCATAACGCATAACGCATAACGCATAACGCATAATGCAAAAGTCATAACGCATAACGCATAACGCATAACGCATAACGCATAACGCATAAC
The DNA here is from genome assembly GCF_051020765.1 of Lasioglossum baleicum. NCBI lineage: Eukaryota > Metazoa > Arthropoda > Insecta > Hymenoptera > Halictidae > Lasioglossum > Lasioglossum baleicum. The sequence continues at coordinate 77,861 of NW_027469396.1, read as the reverse complement.
GCATAACGCATAACGCATAACGCATAACGCATAACGCATAACGCATAACGCATAACGCATAACGCATAACGCATAACGCATAACGCATAACGCATAACGCATAACGCATAACGCATAACGCATAACGCATAACGCATAACGCATAACGCATAACGCATAACGCATAACGCATAACGCATAACGCATAACGCATAACGCATAACGCATAACGCATAACGCATAACGCATAACGCATAACGCATAACGCATAACGCATAACGCATAACGCATAACGCATAACGCATAACGCATAACGCATAACGCATATCGCATGACGCACAACGCATAACGCATAACGCATAACGCATAACGCATAACGCATAACGCATAACGCATAACGCATAACGCATTACGCATAACGCATAACGCATAACGCATAACGCATAAGGCATAAGCATAACGCATAATGCATAATGCATAACGCATAACGCATAACGCGTAACGCATAAGGCATAAGCATAACGCATAATGCATAACGCATAACGCATAACGCATAACGCATAACGCATAACGCGTAACGCAAGACTCATAACGCATAACGCATAACGCATAACGCATAACGCATAACGCATATGGCATAACGCATAATGCAAAAGTCATAACGCATAACGCATAACGCATAACGCATAACGCATAACGCATAACGCATAACGCATAACGCATAACGCATAACGCATAACGCATAACGCGTAACGCAAAACTCATAACGCATAACGCATAACGCATAACGCATAACGCATAACGCATAACGCATAACGCATAACGCATAACGCATAACGCGTAACGCAAGACTCATAACGCATAACGCATAACGCATAACGCATAACGCATAACGCATAACGCATAACGCATAACGCATAACGCATAACGCATAACGCATAACGCATAACGCATAACGCATAACGCATAACGCATAACGCATAACGCATAACGCATAACGCATAACGCATAACGCATAACGCATAACGCATAACGCATAACGCATAACGCATAACGCATAACGCATAACGCATAACGCATAACGCATAACGCATAACGCATAACGCATAACGCATTACGCATAACGCATAACGCATAACGCATAACGCATAAGGCATAAGCATAACGCATAACGCATAACGCATAACGCATAACGCATAACGCATAACGCATAACGCGTAACGCAAGACTCATAACGCATAACGCATAACGCATAACGCATAACGCATAACGCATATGGCATAACGCATAACGCATAACGCATAACGCATAACGCATAACGCATAACGCATAACGCATAACGCATAACGCATAACGCATGACGCACAACGCATAACGCATAACGCATAACGCATAACGCATAACGCATAACGCATAACGCATAACGCATTACGCATAACGCATAACGCATAACGCATAACGCATAAGGCATAAGCATAACGCATAACGCATAACGCATAACGCATAACGCATAACGCATAACGCATAACGCATAACGCGTAACGCAAGACTCATAACGCATAACGCATAACGCATAACGCATAACGCATAACGCATAACGCATAACGCATATGGCATAACGCATAACGCATAGCCCATAACGCATAACGCATAACGCATAAGGCATAAGCATAACGCATAACGCATAACGCATAACGCATAACGCATAACGCATAACGCGTAACGCAAAACTCATAACGCATAACGCATAACGCATAACGCATAACGCATAACGCATAACGCATATGGCATAAGCATAACGCATAACGCATAACGCATAACGCATAACGCATAACGCATAAAACAAAACGCAAAACTCATAACGCATAACGCATAACGCATAACGCATAACGCATAACGCATAACGCATAACGCATAACGCATAACGCATAACGCATAACGCATAACGCATAACGCATAACGCATAACGCATAACGCATAACGCATAACGCATAACGCATAACGCATAACGCATAACGCATAACGCATAACGCATAACGCATAACGCATAACGCATAACGCATAACGCATAACGCATAACGCATAACGCATAACGCATAACGCATAACGCATAACGCATAACGCATAACGCATAACGCATAACGCATAACGCATAACGCATAACGCATAACGCATAACGCATAACGCATAACGCATAACGCATAACGCATAACGCATAACGCATAACGCATAACGCATAACGCATAACGCATAACGCATAACGCATAACGCATAACGCATAACGCATAACGCATAACGCATAACGCATAACGCATAACGCATAACGCATAACGCATAACGCATAACGCAGAACGCATAACGCATAACGCATAACGCAGAACGCATAACGCATAACGCATAACGCATAACGCATAACGCATAACGCATAACGCATAACGCATAACGCATAACGCATAACGCATAACGCATAACGCATAACGCATAACGCATAACGCATAACGCATAACGCATAACGCATAACGCATAACGCATAACGCATAACGCATAACGCGTAACGCGTAACGCGTAACGCGTATCGCATAGCGCATAACGCATAACGCATAACGCCTAACGCATAACGCATAACGCATAACGCATAACGCCTAACGCCTAACGCATAACGCATAACGCATAACGCATAACGCATAACGCATTACGCATAACGCAGAACCCATAACGCCTAAAGCATAACGCATAACGCATAACGCATAACGCATAACGCATAACGCATAACGCATAACGCATAACGCATAACGCATAACGCATAACGCATAACGCATAACGCATAACGCATAACGCATAACGCATAACGCATAACGCATAACGCATAACGCATAACGCATAACGCATAACGCATAACGCATAACGCATAACGCATAACGCATAACGCATAACGCATAACGCATAACGCATAACGCATAACGCATAACGCATAACGCATAACGCATAACGCATAACGCATAACGCATAACGCATAACGCATAACGCATAACGCATAACGCATAACGCATAACGCATAACGCATAACGCATAACGCATAACGCGTAACGCGTAACGCAAAACTCATAACGCATAACACATAACGCATAACGCATAACGCATAACGCATAACGTATAAACCATAAGGCATAACGCATAGCCCATAACGCATAACGCATAACGCATAACGCATAATGCAAAAGTCATAACGCATAACGCATAACGCATAACGCAAAACGCATAACGCATAACGCATAACGCATAACGCATAACGCATAACGCATAACGCATAACGCATAACGCATAACGCATAACGCATAACGCATAACGCATAACGCATAACGCATAACGCATAACGCATAACGCATAACGCATAACGCATAACGCATAACGCATAACGCATAACGCATAACGCATAACGCATAACGCATAACGCATAACGCATAACGCATAACGCATAACGCATAACGCATAACGCATAACGCATAACGCATAACGCATAACGCATAACGCATAACGCATAACGCATAACGCATAACGCATAACGCATAACGCATAACGCATAACGCATAACGCATAACGCATAACGCATAACGCATAACGCATAACGCATAACGCATAACGCATAACGCATAACGCATAACGCATAACGCATAACGCATAACGCATAACGCATAACGCATAACGCATAACGCATAACGCATAACGCATAACGCATAACGCATAACGCATAACGCATAACGCATAACGCATAACGCATAACGCATAACGCATAACGCATAACGCATAACGCATAACGCATAACGCATAACGCATAACGCATAACGCATAACGCATAACGCATAACGCATAACGCATAACGCATAACGCATAACGCCTAACGCATAACGCATAACGCATAACGCATAACGCATAACGCATAACGCATAACGCATAACGCATAACGCATAACGCATAACGCATAACGCATAACGCATAACGCATAACGCATAACGCATAACGCATAACGCATAACGCATAACGCATAACGCATAACGCATAACGCATAACGCATAACGCATAACGCTTAACGCATAACGCATAACGCATAACGCATAACGCATAACGCGTAACGCGTAACGCGTAACGCGTAACGCGTAACGCATAACGCATATCGCATAACGCATAACGCATAACGCCTAACGCATAACGCATAACGCATAACGCCTAACGCATAACGCATAACGCATAACGCATAACGCATAACGCATAACGCATAACGCATAACGCATTACGCATAACGCATAACGCATAACGCATAACGCATAACGCATAACGCATAACGCATAACGCATAACGCATAACGCATAACGCATAACGCATAACGCATAACGCATAACGCATAACGCATAACGCATAACGCATAACGCATAACGCATAACGCATAACGCATAACGCATTACGCATAACGCATAACGCATAACGCATAACGCATAACGCATAACGCATAACGCATAACGCATAACGCATAACGCATAACGCATAACGCATAACGCATAACGCATAACGCATAACGCATAACGCATAACGCATAACGCATAACGCATAACGCATAACGCATAACGCATAACGCATAACGCATAACGCATAACGCATAACGCATAACGCATAACGCATAACGCATAACGCATAACGCATAACGCATAAGGCATAAGCATAACGCATAACGCATAACGCATAACGCATAACGCATAACGCGTAACGCAAAACTCATAACGCATAACGCGTAACGCAAAACTCATAACGCATAACGCATAACGCATAACGCATAACGCATAACGCATAACGCATAACGCATAACGCATAACGCATAACGCATAACGCATAACGCATAACGCATAACGCATAACGCATAACGCATAACGCATAACGCATAACGCATAACGCATAACGCATAACGCATAACGCATAACGCATAACGCTTAACGCATAACGCATAACGCATAACGCATAACGCGTAACGCGTAACGCGTAACGCGTAACGCGTAACGCGTAACGCATAACGCATATCGCATAACGCATAACGCATAACGCCTAACGCATAACGCATAACGCATAACGCCTAACGCATAACGCATAACGCATAACGCATAACGCATAACGCATAACGCATAACGCATAACGCATTACGCATAACGCATAACGCATAACGCATAACGCATAACGCATAACGCATAACGCATAACGCATAACGCATAACGCATAACGCATAACGCATAACGCATAACGCATAACGCATAACGCATAACGCATAACGCATAACGCATAACGCATAACGCATAACGCATAACGCATAACGCATAACGCATAACGCATAACGCATAACGCATAACGCATAACGCATAACGCATAACGCATAACGCATAACGCATAACGCATAACGCATAACGCATAACGCATAACGCATAACGCATAACGCATAACGCATAACGCATAACGCATAACGCATAACGCATAACGCATAACGCATAACGCATAACGCATAACGCATAACGCATAACGCATAACGCATAACGCATAACGCATAACGCATAACGCATAACGCATAACGCATAACGCATAACGCATAATGCATAACGCATAACGCATAAGGCATAAGCATAACGCATAACGCATAACGCATAACGCATAACGCATAACGCGTAACGCAAAACTCATAACGCATAACGCGTAACGCAAAACTCATAACGCATAACGCATAACGCATAACGCATAACGCATAACGCATAACGCATAACGCATAACGCATAACGCATAACGCATAACGCATAACGCATAACGCATAACGCATAACGCATAACGCATAACGCATAACGCATAACGCATAACGCATAACGCATAACGCATAACGCATAACGCATAACGCATAACGCATAACGCATATCGCATAACGCATAACGCATAACGCATAACGCATAACGCATAACGCATAACGCATAACGCATAACGCATAACGCATAACGCATAACGCATGACGCACAACGCATAACGCATAACGCATAACGCATAACGCATAACGCATAACGCATAACGCATAACGCATTACGCATAACGCATAACGCATAACGCATAACGCATAAGGCATAACGCATAACGCATATCGCATAACGCATAACGCATAACGCATAACGCATAACGCATAACGCATAACGCATAACGCATAACGCATAACGCATAACGCATAACGCATGACGCACAACGCATAACGCATAACGCATAACGCATAACGCATAACGCATAACGCATAACGCATAACGCATTACGCATAACGCATAACGCATAACGCATAACGCATAAGGCATAAGCATAACGCATAACGCATAACGCATAACGCATAACGCATAACGCATAACGCATAACGCATAACGCGTAACGCAAGACTCATAACGCATAACGCATAACGCATAACGCATAACGCATATGGCATAACGCATAATGCAAAAGTCATAACGCATAACGCATAACGCATAACGCATAACGCATAACGCATAACGCATAACGCATAACGCATAACGCATAACGCATAACGCATAACGCATAACGCATAACGCATAACGCATAACGCATAACGCATAACGCATAATGCATAACGCATAACGCATAACGCATAACGCATAACGCATAACGCGTAACGCAAAACTCATAACGCATAACGCATAACGCATAACGCATAACGCACAACGCATAACGTTTAAACCATAAGGCATAACGCATAGCCCATGACGCATAACGCATAACGCATAACGCATAATGCAAAAGTCATAACGCATAACGCATAACGGATAACGCATAACGCATAACGCATAACGCATAACGCATAACGCATAACGCATAACGCATAACGCATAACGCATAACGCGTAACGCGTAACGCGTAACGCGTAACGCGTATCGCGTAACGCATAACGCATAACGCCTAACGCATAACGCATAACGCATAACGCCTAACGCCTAACGCATAACGCATAACGCATAACGCATAACGCATAACGCATTACGCATAACGCAGAACCCATAACGCCTAAAGCATAACGCATAACGCAAAACTCATAACGCATAACGCATAACGCATAACGCATAACGCACAACGCATAACGTTTAAACCATAAGGCATAACGCATAGCCCATGACGCATAACGCATAACGCATAACGCATAATGCAAAAGTCATAACGCATAACGCATAACGGATAACGCATAACGCATAACGCATAACGCATAACGCATAACGCATAACGCATAACGCATAACGCATAACGCATAACGCATAACGCATAACGCATAACGCATAACGCATAACGCATAACGCATAACGCATAACGCATAACGCATAACGCATAACGCATAACGCATAACGCATAACGCATAACGCATAACGCATAACGCATAACGCATAACGCATAACGCATAACGCATAACGCATAACGCATAACGCATAACGCATAACGCATAACGCATAACGCATAACGCATAACGCATAACGCATAACGCATAACGCATAACGCATAACGCATAACGCATAACGCATAACGCATAACGCATAACGCATAACGCATAACGCATAACGCATAACGCATAACGCATAACGCATAACGCATAACGCATAACGCATAACGCATAACGCATAACGCATAACGCATAACGCATAACGCATAACGCATAACGCATAACGCATAACGCATAACGCATAACGCATAACGCATAACGCATAACGCATAACGCATAACGCATAACGCATAACGCATAACGCATAACGCATAACGCATAACGCGTAACGCGTAACGCGTAACGCGTAACGCGTATCGCGTAACGCATAACGCATAACGCATAACGCCTAACGCATAACGCATAACGCATAACGCCTAACGCCTAACGCATAACGCATAACGCATAACGCATAACGCATAACGCATTACGCATAACGCAGAACCCATAACGCCTAAAGCATAACGCATAACGCATAACGCATAACGCATAACGCATAACGCATAACGCATAACGCATAACGCATAACGCATAACGCATAACGCATTACGCATAACGCAAAACCCATAACGCATAACGCATAACGCATAACGCATAACGCATAACGCATAACGCATAACGCATAACGCATAACGCATAACGCATAACGCATAACGCATAACGCATAACGCATAACGCATAACGCATAACGCATAACGCATAACGCATAACGCATAACGCATAACGCATAACGCATAACGCATAACGCATAACGCATAACGCATAACGCATAACGCATAACGCATAACGCATAACGCATAACGCATAACGCATAACGCATAACGCATAACGCATAACGCATAACGCATAACGCATAACGCATAACGCATAACGCATAACGCATAACGCATAACGCATAACGCATAACGCATAACGCATAACGCATAACGCATAACGCATAACGCATAACGCATAACGCATAACGCATAACGCATAACGCATAACGCATAACGCATAACGCATAACGCATAACGCATAACGCATAACGCATAACGCTTAACGCATAACGCATAACGCATAACGCATAACGCATAACGCATAACGCATAACGCATAACGCATAACGCATAACGCGTAACGCGTAACGCGTAACGCGTAACGCGTATCGCGTAACGCATAACGCATAACGCATAACGCCTAACGCATAACGCATAACGCATAACGCCTAACGCCTAACGCATAACGCATAACGCATAACGCATAACGCATAACGCATTACGCATAACGCAGAACCCATAACGCCTAAAGCATAACGCATAACGCATAACGCATAACGCATAACGCATAACGCATAACGCATAACGCATAACGCATAACGCATAACGCATAACGCATTACGCATAACGCAAAACCCATAACGCATAACGCATAACGCATAACGCATAACGCATAACGCATAACGCATAACGCATAACGCATAACGCATAACGCATAACGCATAACGCATAACGCATAACGCATAACGCATAACGCATAACGCATAACGCATAACGCATAACGCATAACGCATAACGCATAACGCATAACGCATAACGCATAACGCATAACGCATAACGCATAACGCATAACGCATAACGCATAACGCATAACGCATAACGCATAACGCATAACGCATAACGCATAACGCATAACGCATAACGCATAACGCATAACGCATAACGCATAACGCATAACGCATAACGCATAACGCATAACGCATAACGCATAACGCATAACGCATAACGCATAACGCATAACGCATAACGCATAACGCATAACGCATAACGCATAACGCATAACGCATAACGCATAACGCATAACGCATAACGCATAACGCATAACGCATAACGCATAACGCATAACGCATAACGCATAACGCTTAACGCATAACGCATAACGCATAACGCATAACGCATAACGCGTAACGCATAACGCGTAACGCGTAACGCGTAACGCATAACGCATAACGCCTAACGCATAACGCATAACGCATAACGCCTAACGCATAACGCATAACGCATAACGCATAACGCATAACGCATAACGCATAACGCATAACGCATAACGCATAACGCATAACGCATAACGCATAACGCATAACGCGTAACGCAAGACTCATAACGCATAACGCATAACGCATAACGCATAACGCATATGGCATAACGCATAATGCAAAAGTCATAACGCATAACGCATAACGCATAACGCATAACGCATAACGCATAACGCATAACGCATAACGCATAACGCATAACGCATAACGCATAACGCATAACGCATAACGCGTAACGCAAAACTCATAACGCATAACGCATAACGCATAACGCATAACGCACAACGCATAACGTTTAAACCATAATTCATAACGCATAGCCCATGACGCATAACGCATAACGCATAACGCATAATGCAAAAGTCATAACGCATAACGCATAACGGATAACGCATAACGCATAACGCATAACGCATAACGCATAACGCATAACGCATAACGCATAACGCATAACGCATAACGCATAACGCATAACGCATAACGCATAACGCATAACGCATAACGCATAACGCATAACGCATAACGCATAACGCATAACGCATAACGCATAACGCATAACGCATAACGCATAACGCATAACGCATAACGCATAACGCATAACGCATAACGCATAACGCATAACGCATGACGCACAACGCATAACGCATAACGCATAACGCATAACGCATAACGCATAACGCATTACGCATAACGAATTACGCATAACGCATAACGCATAACGCATAACGCATAAGGCATAAGCATAACGCATAACGCATAACGCATAACGCATAACGCATAACGCATAACGCATAACGCGTAACGCAAGACTCATAACGCATAACGCATAACGCATAACGCATAACGCATAACGCATAACGCATAACGCATATGGCATAACGCATAATGCAAAAGTCATAACGCATAACGCATAACGCATAACGCATAACGCATAACGCATAACGCATTACGCATAACGCATAACGCATAACGCATAACGCATAAGGCATAACGCATAACGCATATCGCATAACGCATAACGCATAACGCATAACGCATAACGCATAACGCATAACGCATAACGCATAACGCATAACGCATAACGCATAACGCATGACGCACAACGCATAACGCATAACGCATAACGCATAACGCATAACGCATAACGCATAACGCATAACGCATTACGCATAACGCATAACGCATAACGCATAACGCATAAGGCATAAGCATAACGCATAACGCATAACGCATAACGCATAACGCATAACGCATAACGCATAACGCATAACGCGTAACGCAAGACTCATAACGCATAACGCATAACGCATAACGCATAACGCATATGGCATAACGCATAATGCAAAAGTCATAACGCATAACGCATAACGCATAACGCATAACGCATAACGCATAACGCATAACGCATAACGCATAACGCATAACGCATAACGCATAACGCATAACGCATAACGCATAACGCATAACGCATAACGCATAATGCATAACGCATAACGCATAACGCATAACGCATAACGCATAACGCGTAACGCAAAACTCATAACGCATAACGCATAACGCATAACGCATAACGCACAACGCATAACGTTTAAACCATAAGGCATAACGCATAGCCCATGACGCATAACGCATAACGCATAACGCATAATGCAAAAGTCATAACGCATAACGCATAACGGATAACGCATAACGCATAACGCATAACGCATAACGCATAACGCATAACGCATAACGCATAACGCATAACGCATAACGCGTAACGCGTAACGCGTAACGCGTAACGCGTATCGCGTAACGCATAACGCATAACGCATAACGCCTAACGCATAACGCATAACGCATAACGCCTAACGCCTAACGCATAACGCATAACGCATAACGCATAACGCATAACGCATTACGCATAACGCAGAACCCATAACGCCTAAAGCATAACGCATAACGCAAAACTCATAACGCATAACGCATAACGCATAACGCATAACGCACAACGCATAACGTTTAAACCATAAGGCATAACGCATAGCCCATGACGCATAACGCATAACGCATAACGCATAATGCAAAAGTCATAACGCATAACGCATAACGGATAACGCATAACGCATAACGCATAACGCATAACGCATAACGCATAACGCATAACGCATAACGCATAACGCATAACGCATAACGCATAACGCATAACGCATAACGCATAACGCATAACGCATAACGCATAACGCATAACGCATAACGCATAACGCATAACGCATAACGCATAACGCATAACGCATAACGCATAACGCATAACGCATAACGCATAACGCATAACGCATAACGCATAACGCATAACGCATAACGCATAACGCATAACGCATAACGCATAACGCATAACGCATAACGCATAACGCATAACGCATAACGCATAACGCATAACGCATAACGCATAACGCATAACGCATAACGCATAACGCATAACGCATAACGCATAACGCATAACGCATAACGCATAACGCATAACGCATAACGCATAACGCATAACGCATAACGCATAACGCATAACGCATAACGCATAACGCATAACGCATAACGCATAACGCATAACGCATAACGCATAACGCATAACGCATAACGCATAACGCATAACGCATAACGCGTAACGCGTAACGCGTAACGCGTAACGCGTATCGCGTAACGCATAACGCATAACGCATAACGCCTAACGCATAACGCATAACGCATAACGCCTAACGCCTAACGCATAACGCATAACGCATAACGCATAACGCATAACGCATTACGCATAACGCAGAACCCATAACGCCTAAAGCATAACGCATAACGCATAACGCATAACGCATAACGCATAACGCATAACGCATAACGCATAACGCATAACGCATAACGCATAACGCATTACGCATAACGCAAAACCCATAACGCATAACGCATAACGCATAACGCATAACGCATAACGCATAACGCATAACGCATAACGCATAACGCATAACGCATAACGCATAACGCATAACGCATAACGCATAACGCATAACGCATAACGCATAACGCATAACGCATAACGCATAACGCATAACGCATAACGCATAACGCATAACGCATAACGCATAACGCATAACGCATAACGCATAACGCATAACGCATAACGCATAACGCATAACGCATAACGCATAACGCATAACGCATAACGCATAACGCATAACGCATAACGCATAACGCATAACGCATAACGCATAACGCATAACGCATAACGCATAACGCATAACGCATAACGCATAACGCATAACGCATAACGCATAACGCATAACGCATAACGCATAACGCATAACGCATAACGCATAACGCATAACGCATAACGCATAACGCATAACGCATAACGCATAACGCTTAACGCATAACGCATAACGCATAACGCATAACGCATAACGCATAACGCATAACGCATAACGCATAACGCATAACGCGTAACGCGTAACGCGTAACGCGTAACGCGTATCGCGTAACGCATAACGCATAACGCATAACGCCTAACGCATAACGCATAACGCATAACGCCTAACGCCTAACGCATAACGCATAACGCATAACGCATAACGCATAACGCATTACGCATAACGCAGAACCCATAACGCCTAAAGCATAACGCATAACGCATAACGCATAACGCATAACGCATAACGCATAACGCATAACGCATAACGCATAACGCATAACGCATAACGCATTACGCATAACGCAAAACCCATAACGCATAACGCATAACGCATAACGCATAACGCATAACGCATAACGCATAACGCATAACGCATAACGCATAACGCATAACGCATAACGCATAACGCATAACGCATAACGCATAACGCATAACGCATAACGCATAACGCATAACGCATAACGCATAACGCATAACGCATAACGCATAACGCATAACGCATAACGCATAACGCATAACGCATAACGCATAACGCATAACGCATAACGCATAACGCATAACGCATAACGCATAACGCATAACGCATAACGCATAACGCATAACGCATAACGCATAACGCATAACGCATAACGCATAACGCATAACGCATAACGCATAACGCATAACGCATAACGCATAACGCATAACGCATAACGCATAACGCATAACGCATAACGCATAACGCATAACGCATAACGCATAACGCATAACGCATAACGCATAACGCATAACGCTTAACGCATAACGCATAACGCATAACGCATAACGCATAACGCGTAACGCATAACGCGTAACGCGTAACGCGTAACGCATAACGCATAACGCCTAACGCATAACGCATAACGCATAACGCCTAACGCATAACGCATAACGCATAACGCATAACGCATAACGCATAACGCATAACGCATAACGCATAACGCATAACGCATAACGCATAACGCATAACGCATAACGCGTAACGCAAGACTCATAACGCATAACGCATAACGCATAACGCATAACGCATATGGCATAACGCATAATGCAAAAGTCATAACGCATAACGCATAACGCATAACGCATAACGCATAACGCATAACGCATAACGCATAACGCATAACGCATAACGCATAACGCATAACGCATAACGCATAACGCGTAACGCAAAACTCATAACGCATAACGCATAACGCATAACGCATAACGCACAACGCATAACGTTTAAACCATAATTCATAACGCATAGCCCATGACGCATAACGCATAACGCATAACGCATAATGCAAAAGTCATAACGCATAACGCATAACGGATAACGCATAACGCATAACGCATAACGCATAACGCATAACGCATAACGCATAACGCATAACGCATAACGCATAACGCATAACGCATAACGCATAACGCATAACGCATAACGCATAACGCATAACGCATAACGCATAACGCATAACGCATAACGCATAACGCATAACGCATAACGCATAACGCATAACGCATAACGCATAACGCATAACGCATAACGCATAACGCATAACGCATAACGCATGACGCACAACGCATAACGCATAACGCATAACGCATAACGCATAACGCATAACGCATTACGCATAACGAATTACGCATAACGCATAACGCATAACGCATAACGCATAAGGCATAAGCATAACGCATAACGCATAACGCATAACGCATAACGCATAACGCATAACGCATAACGCGTAACGCAAGACTCATAACGCATAACGCATAACGCATAACGCATAACGCATAACGCATAACGCATAACGCATATGGCATAACGCATAATGCAAAAGTCATAACGCATAACGCATAACGCATAACGCATAACGCATAACGCATAACGCATAACGCATAACGCATAACGCATAACGCATAACGCATAACGCATAACGCATAACGCATAACGCATAACGCATAACGCATAACGCATAACGCATAACGCATAACGCATAACGCATAACGCATAACGCATAACGCATAACGCATAACGCATAACGCATAACGCATAACGCATAACGCATAACGCATAACGCATAACGCATAACGCATAACGCATAACGCATAACGCATAACGCATAACGCATAACGCATAACGCATAACGCATAACGCATAACGCATAACGCATAACGCATAACGCATAACGCATAACGCATAACGCATAACGCATAACGCATAACGCATAACGCATAACGCATGACGCACAACGCATAACGCATAACGCATAACGCATAACGCATAACGCATAACGCATAACGCATAACGCATAACGCATAACGCATAACGCATGACGCACAACGCATAACGCATAACGCATAACGCATAACGCATAACGCATAACGCATTACGCATAACGAATTACGCATAACGCATAACGCATAACGCATAACGCATAAGGCATAAGCATAACGCATAACGCATAACGCATAACGCATAACGCATAACGCATAACGCATAACGCATAACGCATAACGCGTAACGCAAGACTCATAACGCATAACGCATAACGCATAACGCATAACGCATAACGCATAACGCATAACGCATAACGCATATGGCATAACGCATAATGCAAAAGTCATAACGCATAACGCATAACGCATAACGCATAACGCATAACGCATAACGCATAACGCATAACGCATAACGCATAACGCATAACGCATAACGCATAACGCATAACGCATAACGCATAACGCATAACGCATAACGCATAACGCATAACGCATAACGCATAACGCATAACGCATAACGCATAACGCATAACGCATAACGCATAACGCATAACGCATAACGCATAACGCATAACGCATAACGCATAACGCATAACGCATAACGCATAACGCATAACGCATAACGCATAACGCATAACGCATAACGCATAACGCATAACGCATAACGCATAACGCATAACGCATAACGCATAACGCATAACGCATAACGCATAACGCATAACGCATAACGCATAACGCATAACGCATAACGCATAACGCATAACGCATAACGCATAACGCATAACGCATAACGCTTAACGCATAACGCATAACGCATAACGCATAACGCATAACGCGTAACGCATAACGCGTAACGCGTAACGCGTAACGCGTAACGCATAACGCCTAACGCCTAACGCATAACGCATAACGCATAACGCCTAACGCATAACGCATAACGCATAACGCATAACGCATAACGCATAACGCATAACGCATAACGCATAACGCATAACGCGTAACGCAAGACTCATAACGCATAACGCATAACGCATAACGCATAACGCATATGGCATAACGCATAATGCAAAAGTCATAACGCATAACGCATAACGCATAACGCATAACGCATAACGCATAACGCATAACGCATAACGCATAACGCATAACGCATAACGCATAACGCATAACGCATAACGCATAACGCGTAACGCAAAACTCATAACGCATAACGCATAACGCATAACGCATAACGCACAACGCATAACGTTTAAACCATAATTCATAACGCATAGCCCATGACGCATAACGCATAACGCATAACGCATAATGCAAAAGTCATAACGCATAACGCATAACGGATAACGCATAACGCATAACGCATAACGCATAACGCATAACGCATAACGCATAACGCATAACGCATAACGCATAACGCATAACGCATAACGCATAACGCATAACGCATAACGCATAACGCATAACGCATAACGCATAACGCATAACGCATAACGCATAACGCATAACGCATAACGCATAACGCATAACGCATAACGCATAACGCATAACGCATAACGCATAACGCATAACGCATAACGCATAACGCATAACGCATAACGCATAACGCATGACGCACAACGCATAACGCATAACGCATAACGCATAACGCATAACGCATAACGCATTACGCATAACGAATTACGCATAACGCATAACGCATAACGCATAACGCATAAGGCATAAGCATAACGCATAACGCATAACGCATAACGCATAACGCATAACGCATAACGCGTAACGCAAGACTCATAACGCATAACGCATAACGCATAACGCATAACGCATAACGCATAACGCATAACGCATATGGCATAACGCATAATGCAAAAGTCATAACGCATAACGCATAACGCATAACGCATAACGCATAACGCATAACGCATAACGCATAACGCATAACGCATAACGCATAACGCATAACGCATAACGCATAACGCATAACGCATAACGCATAACGCATAACGCATAACGCATAACGCATAACGCATAACGCATAACGCATAACGCATAACGCATAACGCATAACGCATAACGCATAACGCATAACGCATAACGCATAACGCATAACGCATAACGCATAACGCATAACGCATAACGCATAACGCATAACGCATAACGCATAACGCATAACGCATAACGCATAACGCATAACGCATAACGCATAACGCATAACGCATAACGCATAACGCATAACGCATAACGCATAACGCATAACGCATAACGCATAACGCATAACGCATGACGCACAACGCATAACGCATAACGCATAACGCATAACGCATAACGCATAACGCATAACGCATAACGCATAACGCATAACGCATAACGCATGACGCACAACGCATAACGCATAACGCATAACGCATAACGCATAACGCATAACGCATTACGCATAACGAATTACGCATAACGCATAACGCATAACGCATAACGCATAAGGCATAAGCATAACGCATAACGCATAACGCATAACGCATAACGCGTAACGCAAGACTCATAACGCATAACGCATAACGCATAACGCATAACGCATAACGCATAACGCATAACGCATATGGCATAACGCATAATGCAAAAGTCATAACGCATAACGCATAACGCATAACGCATAACGCATAACGCATAACGCATAACGCATAACGCATAACGCATAACGCATAACGCATAACGCATAACGCATAACGCATAACGCATAACGCATAACGCATAACGCATAACGCATAACGCATAACGCATAACGCATAACGCATAACGCATAACGCATAACGCATAACGCATAACGCATAACGCATAACGCATAACGCATAACGCATAACGCATAACGCATAACGCATAACGCATAACGCATAACGCATAACGCATAACGCATAACGCATAACGCATAACGCATAACGCATAACGCATAACGCATAACGCATAACGCATAACGCATAACGCATAACGCATAACGCATAACGCATAACGCATAACGCATAACGCATAACGCATAACGCATAACGCATGACGCACAACGCATAACGCATAACGCATAACGCATAACGCATAACGCATAACGCATAACGCATAACGCATAACGCATAACGCATAACGCATAACGCATAACGCATAACGCATAACGCATAACGCATGACGCACAACGCATAACGCATAACGCATAACGCATAACGCATAACGCATAACGCATAACGCATAACGCATTACGCATAACGCATAACGCATAACGCATAACGCATAAGGCATAAGCATAACGCATAACGCATAACGCATAACGCATAACGCATAACGCATAACGCATAACGCATAACGCATAACGCATAACGCATAACGCGTAACGCAAGACTCATAACGCATAACGCATAACGCATAACGCATAACGCATAACGCATAACGCATATGGCATAACGCATAACGCATAACGCATAACGCATAACGCATAACGCATAACGCATAACGCATAACGCATAACGCATAACGCATAACGCATAACGCATAACGCATAACGCATAACGCATAACGCATAACGCATAACGCATAACGCATAACGCATAACGCATAACGCATAACGCATAACGCATAACGCATAACGCATAACGCATAACGCATAACGCATAACGCATAACGCATAACGCATAACGCATAACGCATAACGCATAACGCATAACGCATAACGCATAACGCATAACGCATAACGCATAACGCATATCGCATGACGCACAACGCATAACGCATAACGCATAACGCATAACGCATAACGCATAACGCATAACGCATAACGCATAACGCATTACGCATAACGCATAACGCATAACGCATAACGCATAAGGCATAAGCATAACGCATAATGCATAATGCATAACGCATAACGCATAACGCGTAACGCATAAGGCATAAGCATAACGCATAATGCATAACGCATAACGCATAACGCATAACGCATAACGCGTAACGCAAGACGCAAGACTCATAACGCATAACGCATAACGCATAACGCATAACGCATAACGCATATGGCATAACGCATAATGCAAAAGTCATAACGCATAACGCATAACGCATAACGCATAACGCATAACGCATAACGCATAACGCATAACGCATAACGCATAACGCGTAACGCAAGACTCATAACGCATAACGCATAACGCATAACGCATAACGCATAACGCATATGGCATAACGCATAATGCAAAAGTCATAACGCATAACGCATAACGCGTAACGCATAAGGCATAAGCATAACGCATAATGCATAACGCATAACGCATAACGCATAACGCATAACGCGTAACGCAAGACTCATAACGCATAACGCATAACGCATAACGCATAACGCATAACGCATATGGCATAACGCATAATGCAAAAGTCATAACGCATAACGCATAACGCATAACGCATAACGCATAACGCATAACGCATAACGCATAACGCATAACGCATAACGCATAACGCATAACGCGTAACGCAAAACTCATAACGCATAACGCATAACGCATAACGCATAACGCATAACGCATAACGCATAACGCATAACGCATAACGCATAACGCATAACGCATAACGCATAACGCATAACGCATAACGTATAAACCATGAGGCATAACGCATAGCCCATAACGCATAACGCATAACGCATAAGGCATAAGCATAACGCATAACGCATAACGCATAACGCATAACGCATAACGCGTAACACAAAACTCATAACGCATAACGCATAACGCATAACGCATAACGCATAACGCATAACGCATAACGCATAACGCATAACGCATAACGCATAACGCATAACGCATAACGCATAACGCATAACGCATAACGCATAACGCATAACGCATAACGCATAACGCATAACGCATAACGCATAACGCATAACGCATAACGCATAACGCATAACGCATAACGCATAACGCATAACGCATAACGCATAACGCATAACGCATAACGCATAACGCATAACGCATAACGCATAACGCATAACGCATAACGCATAACGCATAACGCATAACGCATAACGCATAACGCATAACGCATAACGCATAACGCATAACGCATAACGCATAACGCATAACGCATAACGCATAACGCATAACGCATAACGCATAACGCATAACGCATAACGCATAACGCATAACGCATAACGCATAACGCATAACGCATAACGCATAACGCACAACGCATAACGCATAACGCATAACGCATAACGCATAACGCATAACGCATAACGCATAACGCATATCGCATAACGCATAACGCATAACGCCTAACGCATATGGCATAACGCATAATGCAAAAGTCATAACGCATAACGCATAACGCATAACGCATAACGCATAACGCATAACGCATAACGCATAACGCAAAACCCATAACGCCTAAAGCATAACGCATAACGCATAACGCATAACGCATAACGCATAACGCATAACGCATAACGCATAACGCATAACGCATAACGCATAACGCATAACGCATAACGCATAACGCCTAACGCATAACGCATAACGCATAACGCATAACGCATAACGCATAACGCATAACGCATAACGCATAACGCATAACGCATAACGCATAACGCATAACGCATAACGCATAACGCATAACGCATAACGCATAACGCATAACGCATAACGCATAACGCATAACGCATAACGCATAACGCATAACGCTTAACGCATAACGCATAACGCATAACGCATAACGCATAACGCATAACGCATAACGCTTAACGCATAACGCATAACGCATAACGCATAACGCATAACGCATAACGCATAACGCATAACGCATAACGCATAACGCATAACGCATAACGCATAACGCATAACGCATAACGCATAACGCATAACGCATAACGCATAACGCATAACGCATAACGCATAACGCATAACGTATAAACCATGAGGCATAACGCATAGCCCATAACGCATAACGCATAACGCATAAGGCATAAGCATAACGCATAACGCATAACGCATAACGCATAACGCATAACGCGTAACGCAAAACTCATAACGCATAACGCATAAGGCATAACGCATAACGCATAACGCATAACGCATAACGCATAAAACAAAACGCAAAACTCATAACGCATAACGCATAACGCATAACGCATAACGCATAACGCATAACGCATAACGCATAACGCATAACGCATAAGCATAACGCATAACGCATAACGCATAACGCATAACGCATAACGCGTAACGCAAAACTCATAACGCATAACGCATAACGCATAACGCATAACGCATAACGCATAACGCATAAAACAAAACGCAAAACTCATAACGCATAACGCATAACGCATAACGCATAACGCATAACGCATAACGCATAACGCATAACGCATAACGCATAACGCATAACGCATAACGCATAACGCATAACGCATAACGCATAACGCATAACGCATAACGCATAACGCATAACGCATAACGCATAACGCATAACGCATAACGCATAACGCATAACGCATAACGCATAACGCATAACGCATTACGCATAACGCATAACGCATAACGCATAACGCACAACGCATAACGCATAACGCATAACGCATAACGCATAACGCATAACGCATAACGCATAACGCATAACGCATATCGCATAACGCATAACGCATAACGCCTAACGCATATGGCATAACGCATAATGCAAAAGTCATAACGCATAACGCATAACGCATAACGCATAACGCATAACGCATAACGCATAACGCATAACGCAAAACCCATAACGCCTAAAGCATAACGCATAACGCATAACGCATAACGCATAACGCATAACGCATAACGCATAACGCATAACGCATAACGCATAACGCATAACGCATAACGCCTAACGCATAACGCATAACGCATAACGCATAACGCATAACGCATAACGCATAACGCATAACGCATAACGCATAACGCATAACGCATAACGCATAACGCATAACGCATAACGCATAACGCATAACGCATAACGCATAACGCATAACGCATAACGCATAACGCATAACGCATAACGCATAACGCATAACGCTTAACGCATAACGCATAACGCATAACGCATAACGCATAACGCATAACGCTTAACGCATAACGCATAACGCATAACGCATAACGCATAACGCATAACGCATAACGCATAACGCATAACGCATAACGCATAACGCATAACGCATAACGCATAACGCATAACGCATAACGCATAACGCATAACGCATAACGCATAACGCATAACGCATAACGCATAACGCATAACGCATAACGCATAACGCATAACGCATAACGCATAACGCATAACGCATAACGCATAACGCATAACGCATAACGCATAACGCATAACGCATAACGCATAACGCATAACGCATAACGCATAACGCATAACGCATAACGCATAACGCATAACGCATAACGCATAACGCATAACGCATAACGCATAACGCATAACGCAGAACGCATGACGCACAACGTATAACGCATAACGCATAACGCATAACGCATAACGCATAACGCATAACGCATAACGCATAACGCATTACGCATAACGCATAACGCATAACGCATAACGCATAAGGCATAAGCATAACGCATAACGCATAACGCATAACGCATAACGCATAACGCATAACGCATAACGCGTAACGCAAGACTCATAACGCATAACGCATAACGCATAACGCATAACGCATAACGCATAACGCATAACGCATAACGCATAACGCATATGGCATAACGCATAACGCATAACGCATAACGCATAACGCATAACGCATAACGCATGACGCACAACGCATAACGCATAACGCATAACGCATAACGCATAACGCATAACGCATAACGCATAACGCATAACGCATAACGCATTACGCATAACGCATAACGCATAACGCATGACGCACAACGCATAACGCATAACGCATAACGCATAACGCATAACGCATAACGCATAACGCATAACGCATAACGCATAACGCATAACGCATAACGCATAACGCATAACGCATAACGCATAACGCATAACGCATAACGCATAAGGCATAAGCATAACGCATAACGCATAACGCATAACGCATAACGCATAACGCGTAACGCAAAACTCATAACGCATAACGCGTAACGCAAAACTCATAACGCATAACGCATAACGCATAACGCATAACGCATAACGCATAACGCATAACGCATAACGCATAACGCATAACGCATAACGCATAACGCATAACGCATAACGCATAACGCATAACGCATAACGCATAACGCATAACGCATAACGCATAACGCATAACGCATAACGCATAACGCATAACGCATAACGCATAACGCATAACGCATAACGCATAACGCATAACGCATAACGCATGACGCACAACGCATAACGCATAACGCATAACGCATAACGCATAACGCATAACGCATAACGCATAACGCATTACGCATAACGCATAACGCATAACGCATGACGCACAACGCATAACGCATAACGCATAACGCATAACGCATAACGCATAACGCATAACGCATAACTCATTACGCATAACGCATAACGCATAACGCATAACGCATAAGGCATAAGCATAACGCATAACGCATAACGCATAACGCATAACGCATAACGCATAACGCATAACGCATAACGCGTAACGCAAGACTCATAACGCATAACGCATAACGCATAACGCATAACGCATAACGCATAACGCATAACGCATAACGCATAACGCATAACGCATAACGCATAACGCATAACGCATAACGCATAACGCATAACGCATAACGCATAACGCATAACGCATAACGCATAACGCATAACGCATAACGCATAACGCATAACGCATAACGCATAACGCGTAACGCAAAACTCATAACGCATAACGCATAACGCATAACGCATAACGCACAACGCATAACGTTTAAACCATAAGGCATAACGCATAGCCCATGACGCATAACGCATAACGCATAACGCATAATGCAAAAGTCATAACGCATAACGGATAACGCATAACGCATAACGCATAACGCATAACGCATAACGCATAACGCATAACGCATAACGCATAACGCATAACGCATAACGCATAACGCATAACGCATAACGCATAACACATAGCGCATAACGCATTATGCAAAAGTCATAATGCATAAAGCATAACGCATAACGCATAACGCATAACGCATAACGCATAACGCATAACGCATAACGCATAACGCATAACGCATAACGCATAACGCATGACGCATAACGCATAACGCATAGCCCATAACGCATAACACATAGCGCATAACGCATTATGCAAAAGTCATAATGCATAAAGCATAACGCATAACGCATAACGCATAACGCATAACGCATAACGCATAACGCATAACGCATAACGTTTAAACCATAAGGCATAACGCATAGCCCATGACGCATAACGCATAACGCATAACGCATAATGCAAAAGTCATAACGCATAACGGATAACGCATAACGCATAACGCATAACGCATAACGCATAACGCATAACGCATAACGCATAACGCATAACGCATAACGCATAACGCATAACGCATAACGCATAACGCATAACGCATAACGCATAACGCATAACGCATAACGCATAACGCATAACGCATAACGCATAACGCATAACGCATAACGCATAACGCATAACGCATAACGCATAACGCATAACGCATAACGCATAACGCAATAACGCATAACGCATAACGCATAACGCATAACGCATAACGCATGACGCATAACGCATAACGCATAGCCCATAACGCATAACACATAGCGCATAACGCATTATGCAAAAGTCATAATGCATAAAGCATAACGCATAACGCATAACGCATAACGCATAACGCATAACGCATAACGCATAACGCATAACGCATAACGCATAACGCATAACGCATAACGCATAACGCATAACGCATAACGCATAACGCATAACGCATAACGCATAACGCATAACGCATAACGCATAACGCATAACGCATAACGCATAACGCATAACGCATAACGCATAACGCATAACGCATAACGCATAGCCCATAACGCATAACGCATAACGCATAACGTATTAACCATAAGGCATAACGCATAGCCCATAACGCATAACGCATAACGCATAACGCATAACGCATAACGCATAACGCATAACGCATAACGCATAACGCATAACGCATAACGCATAACGCATAACGCATAACGCATAACGCGTAACGCAAAACTCATAACGCATAACGCATAACGCATAACGCATAACGCACAACGCATAACGTTTAAACCATAAGGCATAACGCATAGCCCATGACGCATAACGCATAACGCATAACGCATAATGCAAAAGTCATAACGCATAACGGATAACGCATAACGCATAACGCATAACGCATAACGCATAACGCATAACGCATAACGCATAACGCATAACGCATAACGCATAACGCATAACGCATAACGCATAACGCATAACGCATAACGCATAACGCATAACGCATAACGCATAACGCATAACGCATAACGCATAACGCATACCGCATAACGCATAACGCATAACGCATAACGCATAACGCATAACGCATAACGCATAACGCATAACGCATAACGCATAACGCATAACGCATAACGCATAACGCATAACGCATAACGCATAACGCATAACGCATAACGCATAACGCATAACGCATAACGCATAACGCATAAGGCATAAGCATAACGCATAACGCATAACGCATAACGCGTAACGCATAACGCATAACGCATAACGCGTAACGCAAAACTCATAACGCATAACGCGTAACGCAAAACTCATAACGCATAACGCATAACGCATAACGCATAACGCATAACGCATAACGCATAACGCATAACGCATAACGCATAACGCATAACGCATAACGCATAACGCATAACGCATAACGCATAACGCATAACGCATAACGCATAACGCATAACGCATAACGCATAACGCATAACGCATAACGCATAACGCATAACGCATAACGCATAACGCATAACGCATAACGCATAACGCATAACGCATAACGCATAACGCATAACGCATAACGCATAACGCATAACGCATAACGCATAACGCATAACGCATAACGCATAACGCATAACGCATAACGCATAACGCATAACGCATAACGCATAACGCATAACGCATAACGCATAACGCATAACGCATAACGCATAACGCATAACGCATAACGCATAACGCATAACGCATAACGCATAACGCATAACGCATAACGCATAACGCATAACGCATAACGCATAACGCATAACGCATGACGCACAACGCATAACGCATAACGCATAACGCATAACGCATAACGCATAACGCATAACGCATAACGCATAACGCATTACGCATAACGCATAACGCATAACGCATGACGCACAACGCATAACGCATAACGCATAACGCATAACGCATAACGCATAACGCATAACGCATAACTCATTACGCATAACGCATAACGCATAACGCATAACGCATAAGGCATAAGCATAACGCATAACGCATAACGCATAACGCATAACGCATAACGCATAACGCATAACGCGTAACGCAAGACTCATAACGCATAACGCATAACGCATAACGCATAACGCATAACGCATAACGCATAACGCATAACGCATAACGCATAACGCATAACGCATAACGCATAACGCATAACGCATAACGCATAACGCATAACACATAGCGCATAACGCATTATGCAAAAGTCATAATGCATAAAGCATAACGCATAACGCATAACGCATAACGCATAACGCATAACGCATAACGCATAACGCATAACGCATAACGCATAACGCATAACGCATAACGCATAACGCATAACGCATAACGCATAACGCATAACGCATAACGCATGACGCATAACGCATAACGCATAACGCATAACGCATAACGCATAACGCATAACGCACAACGCACAACGCACAACGCACAACGCACAACGCACAACGCATAACGCATAACGCATAACGCAATAACGCATAACGCATAACGCATAACGCATAACGCATAACGCATGACGCATAACGCATAACGCATAGCCCATAACGCATAACACATAGCGCATAACGCATTATGCAAAAGTCATAATGCATAAAGCATAACGCATAACGCATAACGCATAACGCATAACGCATAACGCATAACGCATAACGCATAACGCATAACGCATAACGCATAACGCATAACGCATAACGCATAACGCATAACGCATAACGCATAACGCATAACGCATAACGCATAACGCATAACGCATAACGCATAACGCATAACGCATAACGCATAACGCATAACGCATAACGCATAACGCATAACGCATAACGCATAACGCATAACGCATAACGCATAACGCATAACGCATAACGCATAACGCATAACGCATAACGCATAACGCATAACGCATAACGCATAACGCATAACGCATAACACATAGCGCATAACGCATTATGCAAAAGTCATAACGCATAACGCACAACGCATAACACATAACGCATTATGCAAAAGTCATAATGCATAAAGCATAACGCATAACGCATAACGCATAACGCATAACGCATAACGCATAACGCATAACGCATAACGCATAACGCATAACGCATAACGCATAACGCATAACGCATAACGCATAACGCATAACGCATAACGCATAACGCATAACGCATAACGCATAACGCATAACGCATAACGCATGACGCATAACGCATAACGCATAACGCATAACGCATAACGCATAACGCATAACGCATAACGCATAACGCATAACGCATAACGCATAACGCATAACGCATAACGCATAACGCATAACGCATAACGCATAACGCATAACGCATAACGCATAACGCATAACGCATAACGCATAACGCATAACGCATAACGCATAACGCATAACGCATAACGCATAACGCATAACGCATGACGCATAACGCATAACGCGTAATGCAAAACTCATAACGCATAACGCATAACGCATAACGCATAACGCATAACGCATAACGCATAAAGCATAACGTATAAACCATAAGGCATAACGCATAGCCCATAACGCATAACGCATAACGCATAACGCATAACGCATAACGCATAACGCATAACGCATAACGCATAACGCATAACGCATAACGCATAACGCATAACGCATAACGCATAACGCATAAAACACAACGCATAACGCATAACGCATAACGCATAACACATATCGCAATAACGCATAACACATAACGCATAACACCTAACGCATAACGCACAACGCATAACGCATAACGCATAACGCATAACGCATAACGCATAACGCATAACGCATAACGCATAACGCATAACGCATAACGCATAACGCATAACGCATAACGCATAACGCATAACGCATAACGCATAACGCAATAACGCATAACGCATAACGCATAACGCATAACGCATAACGCATGACGCATAACGCATAACGCATAGCCCATAACGCATAACACATAGCGCATAACGCATTATGCAAAAGTCATAATGCATAAAGCATAACGCATAACGCATAACGCATAACGCATAACGCATAACGCATAACGCATAACGCATAACGCATAACGCATAACGCATAACGCATAACGCATAACGCATAACGCATAACGCATAACGCATAACGCATAACGCATAACACATAGCGCATAACGCATTATGCAAAAGTCATAATGCATAAAGCATAACGCATAACGCATAACGCATAACGCATAACGCATAACGCATAACGCATAACGCATAACGCATAACGCATAACGCATAACGCATAACGCATAACGCATAACGCATAACGCATAACGCATAACGCATAACGCATAACGCATAACGCATAACGCATAACGCATAACGCATAACGCATAACGCATAACGCATAACGCATAACGCATAACGCATAACGCATAACGCATAACGCAATAACGCATAACGCATAACGCATAACGCATAACGCATAACGCATGACGCATAACGCATAACGCATAGCCCATAACGCATAACACATAGCGCATAACGCATTATGCAAAAGTCATAATGCATAAAGCATAACGCATAACGCATAACGCATAACGCATAACGCATAACGCATAACGCATAACGCATAACGCATAACGCATAACGCATAACGCATAACGCATAACGCATAACGCATAACGCATAACGCATAACGCATAACGCATAACGCATAACGCATAACGCATAACGCATAACGCATAACGCATAACGCATAACGCATAACGCATAACGCATAACGCATAGCCCATAACGCATAACGCATAACGCATAACGTATAAACCATAAGGCATAACGCATAGCCCATAACGCATAACGCATAACGCATAACGCATAACGCATAACGCATAACGCATAACGCATAACGCATAACGCATAACGCATAACGCATAACGCATAACGCATAACGCGTAACGCAAAACTCATAACGCATAACGCATAACGCATAACGCATAACGCACAACGCATAACGTTTAAACCATAAGGCATAACGCATAGCCCATGACGCATAACGCATAACGCATAACGCATAATGCAAAAGTCATAACGCATAACGGATAACGCATAACGCATAACGCATAACGCATAACGCATAACGCATAACGCATAACGCATAACGCGTAACGCATAACGCATAACGCATAACGCGTAACGCAAAACTCATAACGCATAACGCGTAACGCAAAACTCATAACGCATAACGCATAACGCATAACGCATAACGCATAACGCATAACGCATAACGCATAACGCATAACGCATAACGCATAACGCATAACGCATAACGCATAACGCATAACGCATAACGCATAACGCATAACGCATAACGCATAACGCATAACGCATAACGCATAACGCATAACGCATAACGCATAACGCATAACGCATAACGCATAACGCATAACGCATAACGCATAACGCATAACGCATAACGCATAACGCATAACGCATAACGCATAACGCATAACGCATAACGCATAACGCATAACGCATAACGCATAACGCATAACGCATAACGCATAACGCATAACGCATAACGCATAACGCATAACGCATAACGCATAACGCATAACGCATAACGCATAACGCATAACGCATAACGCATAACGCATAACGCATAACGCATAACGCATAACGCATAACGCATAACGCATAACGCATAACGCATAACGCATAACGCATAACGCATAACGCATAACGCATAACGCATAACGCATAACGCATAACGCATAACGCATAACGCATAACGCATAACGCATAACGCATAACGCATAACGCATAACGCATAACGCATAACGCATAACGCATAACGCATAACGCATAACGCATAACGCATAACGCATAACGCATAACGCATGACGCACAACGCATAACGCATAACGCATAACGCATAACGCATAACGCATAACGCATAACGCATAACGCATTACGCATAACGCATAACGCATAACGCATAACGCATAAGGCATAAGCATAACGCATAACGCATAACGCATAACGCATAACGCATAACGCATAACGCATAACGCATAACGCATAACGCATAACGCGTAACGCAAGACTCATAACGCATAACGCATAACGCATAACGCATAACGCATAACGCATATGGCATAACGCATAACGCATAACGCATAACGCATAACGCATAACGCATAACGCATAACGCATAACGCATAACGCATGACGCACAACGCATAACGCATAACGCATAACGCATAACGCATAACGCATAACGCATAACGCATAACGCATAACGCATTACGCATAACGCATAACGCATAACGCATGACGCATAACGCGTAACGCAAAACTCATAACGCATAACGCATAACGCATAACGCATAACGCACAACGCATAACGTTTAAACCATAAGGCATAACGCATAGCCCATGACGCATAACGCATAACGCATAACGCATAATGCAAAAGTCATAACGCATAACGGATAACGCATAACGCATAACGCATAACGCATAACGCATAACGCATAACGCATAACGCATAACGCATAACGCATAACGCATAACGCATAACGCATAACGCATAACGCATAACGCATAACGCATAACGCATAACGCGTAACGCAAAACTCATAACGCATAACGCATAACGCATAACGCATAACGCACAACGCATAACGTTTAAACCATAAGGCATAACGCATAGCCCATGACGCATAACGCATAACGCATAACGCATAATGCAAAAGTCATAACGCATAACGGATAACGCATAACGCATAACGCATAACGCATAACGCATAACGCATAACGCATAACGCATAACGCATAACGCATAACGCATAACGCAGAACGCATAACGCATAACGCATAACGCATAACGCATAACGCATAACGCATAACGCATAACGCATAACGCATAACGCATAACGCATAACGCATAACGCATAACGCATAACGCATAACGCATAACGCATAACGCATAACGCATAACGCATAACGCATAACGCATAACGCATAACGCATAACGCATAACGCATAACGCATAACGCATAACGCATAACGCATAACGCATAACGCATAACGCATAACGCATAACGCATAACGCATAATGCATAACGCATAACGCATAACGCATAACGCATAACGCATAACGCATAACGCATAACGCATAACGCATAACGCATAAGCATAACGCATAACGCATAACGCATAACGCATAACGCATAACGCGTAACGCAAAACTCATAACGCATAACGCGTAACGCAAAACTCATAACGCATAACGCATAACGCATAACGCATAACGCATAACGCATAACGCATAACGCATAACGCATAACGCATAACGCATAACGCATAACGCATAACGCATAACGTATAACGCATAACGCATAACGCATAACGCATAACGCATAACGCATAACGCATAACGCATAACGCATAACGCATAACGCATAACGCATAACGCATAACGCATAACGCATAACGCATAACGCATAACGCATAACGCATAACGCATAACGCATAACGCATAACGCATAACGCATAACGCATAACGCATAACGCATAACGCATAACGCATAACGCATAACGCATAACGCATAACGCATAACGCATAACGCATAACGCATAACGCATAACGCATAACGCATAACGCATAACGCATAACGCATAACGCATAACGCATAACGCATAACGCATAACGCATAACGCATAACGCATAACGCATAACGCATAACGCATAACGCATAACGCATAACGCATAACGCATAACGCATAACGCATAACGCATAACGCATAACGCATAACGCATAACGCATAACGCATAACGCATAACGCATAACGCATAACGCATAACGCATAACGCATAACGCATAACGCATAACGCATAACGCATAACGCATAACGCATAACGCATAACGCATAACGCATAACGCATAACGCATAACGCATAACGCATAACGCATAACGCATGACGCACAACGCATAACGCATAACGCATAACGCATAACGCATAACGCATAACGCATAACGCATAAGGCATAAGCATAACGCATAACGCATAACGCATAACGCATAACGCATAACGCATAACGCACAACGCATAACGCATAACGCATAACGCATAACGCATAACGCATAACGCATAACGCATAACGCATAACGCATTACGCATAACGCATAACGCATATGGCATAACGCATAACGCATAACGCATAACGCATAACGCATAACGCATAACGCATAACGCATAACGCATAACGCATAACGCATGACGCACAACGCATAACGCATAACGCATAACGCATAACGCATAACGCATAACGCATAACGCATAACGCATAACGCATTACGCATAACGCATAACGCATAACGCATGACGCATAACGCGTAACGCAAAACTCATAACGCATAACGCATAACGCATAACGCATAACGCACAACGCATAACGCATAACGCATAACGCATAACGCATAACGCATAACGCATAACGCATAACGCATAACGCATAACGCATAACGCATAAGGCATAAGCATAACGCATAACGCATAACGCATAACGCGTAACGCATAACGCATAACGCATAACGCGTAACGCAAAACTCATAACGCATAACGCGTAACGCAAAACTCATAACGCATAACGCATAACGCATAACGCATAACGCATAACGCATAACGCATAACGCATAACGCATAACGCATAACGCATAACGCATAACGCATAACGCATAACGCATAACGCATAACGCATAACGCATAACGCATAACGCATAACGCATAACGCATAACGCATAACGCATAACGCATAACGCATAACGCATAACGCATAACGCATAACGCATAACGCATAACGCGTAACGCAAGACTCATAACGCATAACGCATAACGCATAACGCATAACGCATAACGCATAACGCATGACGCATAACGCATAACGCATAACGCATAACGCATAACGCATAACGCATAACGCACAACGCACAACGCACAACGCACAACGCACAACGCACAACGCATAACGCATAACGCATAACGCAATAACGCATAACGCATAACGCATAACGCATAACGCATAACGCATGACGCATAACGCATAACGCATAGCCCATAACGCATAACACATAGCGCATAACGCATTATGCAAAAGTCATAATGCATAAAGCATAACGCATAACGCATAACGCATAACGCATAACGCATAACGCATAACGCATAACGCATAACGCATAACGCATAACGCATAACGCATAACGCATAACGCATAACGCATAACGCATAACGCATAACGCATAACGCATAACGCATAACGCATAACGCATAACGCATAACGCATAACGCATAACGCATAACGCATAACGCATAACGCATAACGCATAACGCATAACGCATAACGCATAAGGCATAAGCATAACGCATAACGCATAACGCATAACGCGTAACGCATAACGCATAACGCATAACGCGTAACGCAAAACTCATAACGCATAACGCGTAACGCATAACGCATAACGCATAACGCATAACGCATAACGCATAACGCATAACGCATAACGCATAACGCATAACGCATAACGCATAACGCATAACGCATAACGCATAACGCATAACGCATAACGCATAACGCATAACGCATAACGCATAACGCATAACGCATAACGCATAACGCATAACGCATAACGCATAACGCATAACGCATAACGCATAACGCATAACGCATAACGCATAACGCATAACGCATAACGCATAACGCATAACGCATAACGCATAACGCATAACGCATAACGCATAACGCATAACGCATAACGCATAACGCATAACGCATGACGCACAACGCATAACGCATAACGCATAACGCATAACGCATAACGCATAACGCATAACGCATAACGCATAACGCATTACGCATAACGCATAACGCATAACGCATGACGCACAACGCATAACGCATAACGCATAACGCATAACGCATAACGCATAACGCATAACGCATAACTCATTACGCATAACGCATAACGCATAACGCATAACGCATAAGGCATAAGCATAACGCATAACGCATAACGCATAACGCATAACGCATAACGCATAACGCATAACGCGTAACGCAAGACTCATAACGCATAACGCATAACGCATAACGCATAACGCATAACGCATAACGCATAACGCATAACGCATAACGCATAACGCATAACGCATAACGCATAACGCATAACGCATAACGCATAACGCATAACGCATAACGCATAACGCATAACGCATAACGCATAACACATAGCGCATAACGCATTATGCAAAAGTCATAATGCATAAAGCATAACGCATAACGCATAACGCATAACGCATAACGCATAACGCATAACGCATAACGCATAACGCATAACGCATAACGCATAACGCATAACGCATAACGCATAACGCATAACGCATAACGCATAACGCATAACGCATAACGCATAACGCATGACGCATAACGCATAACGCATAACGCATAACGCATAACGCATAACGCATAACGCACAACGCACAACGCACAACGCACAACGCACAACGCACAACGCATAACGCATAACGCATAACGCAATAACGCATAACGCATAACGCATAACGCATAACGCATAACGCATGACGCATAACGCATAACGCATAGCCCATAACGCATAACACATAGCGCATAACGCATTATGCAAAAGTCATAATGCATAAAGCATAACGCATAACGCATAACGCATAACGCATAACGCATAACGCATAACGCATAACGCATAACGCATAACGCATAACGCATAACGCATAACGCATAACGCATAACGCATAACGCATAACGCATAACGCATAACGCATAACGCATAACGCATAACGCATAACGCATAACGCATAACGCATAACGCATAACGCATAACGCATAACGCATAACGCATAACGCATAACGCATAACGCATAACGCATAACGCATAACGCATAACGCATAACGCATAACACATAGCGCATAACGCATTATGCAAAAGTCATAACGCATAACGCATAACGCATAACACATAGCGCATAACGCATTATGCAAAAGTCATAATGCATAAAGCATAACGCATAACGCATAACGCATAACGCATAACGCATAACGCATAACGCATAACGCATAACGCATAACGCATAACGCATAACGCATAACGCATAACGCATAACGCATAACGCATAACGCATAACGCATAACGCATAACGCATAACGCATAACGCATAACGCATAACGCATAACGCATGACGCATAACGCATAACGCATAGCCCATAACGCATAACGCATAACGCATAACGTATAAACCATAAGGCATAACGCATAGCCCATAACGCATAACGCATAACGCATAACGCATAACGCATAACGCATAACGCATAACGCATAACGCATAACGCATAACGCATAACGCATAACGCATAACGCATAACGCATAACGCATAACGCATAACGCATAACGCATAACGCATAACGCATAACGCATAACGCATAACGCATAACGCATAACGCATAACGCATAACGCATAACGCATAACGCATAACGCATAACGCATAACGCATAACGCATAACGCATAACGCATAACGCATAACGCATAACGCATAACGCATAACGCATAACGCATAACGCATAACGCATAACGCATAACGCATAACGCATAACGCATAACGCATAACGCATAACGCATAACGCATAACGCATAACGCATAACGCATAACGCATAACGCATAACGCATAACGCATAACGCATAACGCATAACGCATAACGCATAACGCATAACGCATAACGCATAACGCATAACGCATAACGCATAACGCATAACGCATAACGCATAACGCATAACGCATAACGCATGACGCACAACGCATAACGCATAACGCATAACGCATAACGCATAACGCATAACGCATAACGCATAAGGCATAAGCATAACGCATAACGCATAACGCAAAACGCATAACGCATAACGCATAACGCACAACGCATAACGCATAACGCATAACGCATAACGCATAACGCATAACGCATAACGCATAACGCATAACGCATTACGCATAACGCATAACGCATAACGCATGACGCACAACGCATAACGCATAACGCATAACGCATAACGCATAACGCATAACGCATAACGCATAACTTATTACGCATAACGCATAACGCATAACGCATAACGCATAAGGCATAAGCATAACGCATAACGCATAACGCATAACGCATAACGCATAACGCATAACGCATAACGCGTAACGCAAGACTCATAACGCATAACGCATAACGCATAACGCATAACGCATAACGCATAACGCATAACGCATAACGCATAACGCATAACGCATAACGCATAACGCATAACGCATAACGCATAACGCATAACGCATAACGCATAAGGCATAAGCATAACGCATAACGCATAACGCATAACGCGTAACGCATAACGCATAACGCAATAACGCGTAACGCAAAACTCATAACGCATAACGCGTAACGCAAAACTCATAACGCATAACGCATAACGCATAACGCATAACGCATACGCATAACGCATAACGCATAACGCATAACGCATAACGCATAACGCATAACGCATAACGCATAACGCATACGCATAACGCATAACGCATAACGCATAACGCATAACGCATAACGCATAACGCATAACGCATAACGCATAACGCATAACGCATAACGCATAACGCATAACGCATAAACGCATAACGCATAACGCATAACGCATAACGCATAACGCATAACGCATAACGCATAACGCATAACGCATAACGCATAACGCATAACGCATAACGCATAACGCATAACGCATAACGCAACGCATAACGCATAACGCATAACGCATAACGCATAACGCATAACGCATAACGCATAACGCATACGCATAACGCATAACGCAAACGCATAACGCATGACGCACAACGCATAACGCATAACGCATAACGCATAACGCATAACGCATAACGCATAACGCATAACGCATAACGCATTACGCATAACGCATAACGCATAACGCATGACGCACAACGCATAACGCATAACGCATAACGCATAACGCATAACGCATAACGCATAACGCATAACTCATTACGCATAACGCATAACGCATAACGCATAACGCATAAGGCATAAGCATAACGCATAACGCATAACGCATAACGCATAACGCATAACGCATAACGCGTAACGCAAGACTCATAACGCATAACGCATAACGCATACGCATAACGCATAACGCATAACGCATAACGCATAACGCATAACGCATAACGCATAACGCATAACGCATAACGCATAACGCATAACGCATAACGCATAACGCATAACGCATAACGCATAACGCATAACGCATAACGCATAACGCATAACACATAGCGCATAACGCATTATGCAAAAGTCATAATGCATAAAGCATAACGCATAACGCATAACGCATAACGCATAACGCATAACGCATAACGCATAACGCATAACGCATAACGCATAACGCATAACGCATAACGCATAACGCATAACGCATAACGCATAACGCATAACGCATAACGCATAACGCATAACGCATACGCATAACGCATAACGCATGACGCATAACGCATAACGCATAACGCATAACGCATAACGCATAACGCATAAACGCACAACGCACAACGCACAAACGCACAACGCACAACGCACAACGCATAACGCATAACGCATAACGCAATAACGCATAACGCATAACGCATAACGCATAACGCATAACGCATGACGCATAACGCATAACGCATAGCCCATAACGCATAACACATAGCGCATAACGCATTATGCAAAAGTCATAATGCATAAAGCATAACGCATAACGCATAACGCATAACGCATAACGCATAACGCATAACGCATAACGCATAACGCATAACGCATAACGCATAACGCATAACGCATAACGCATAACGCATAACGCATAACGCATAACGCATAACGCATAACGCATAACGCATAATGCATAACGCATAACGCATAACGCATAACGCATAACGCATAACGCATAACGCATAACGCATAACGCATAACGCATAACGCATAACGCATAACGCATAACGCATAACGCATAACGCATAACGCATAACGCATAACGCATAACGCATAACGCATAACACATAGCGCATAACGCATTATGCAAAAGTCATAACGCATAACGCATAACGCATAACACATAGCGCATAACGCATTATGCAAAAGTCATAATGCATAAAGCATAACGCATAACGCATAACGCATAACGCATAACGCATAACGCATAACGCATAACGCATAACGCATAACGCATAACGCATAACGCATAACGCATAACGCATAACGCATAACGCATAACGCATAACGCATAACGCATGACGCATAACGCATAACGCATAGCCCATAACGCATAACGCATAACGCATAACGTATAAACCATAAGGCATAACGCATAGCCCATAACGCATACGCATAACGCATAACGCATAACGCATAACGCATAACGCATAACGCATAACGCATAACGCATAACGCATAACGCATAACGCATAACGCATAACGCATAACGCATAACGCATAACGCATAACGCATAACGCATAACGCATAACGCATAACGCATAACGCATAACGCATAACGCATAACGCATAACGCATAACGCATAACGCATAACGCATAACGCATAACGCATAACGCATAACGCATAACGCATAACGCATAACGCATAACGCATAACGCATAACGCATAACGCATAACGCATAACGCATAACGCATAACTCATAACGCATAACGCATAACGCATAACGCATAACGCATGACGCATAACGCATAACGCATAACGCATACGCATAACGCATAATGCATAACGCATAACGCTTAACGCATAGCCCATAACGCATAACGCATAACGCATCACGCATAACGCATAACGTATAACGCGTAACGCAT
The DNA here is from genome assembly GCF_051020765.1 of Lasioglossum baleicum. NCBI lineage: Eukaryota > Metazoa > Arthropoda > Insecta > Hymenoptera > Halictidae > Lasioglossum > Lasioglossum baleicum. Next base: position 38,048 of record NW_027469396.1, on the reverse strand, counting down.
AACGCATAACGAATAACGCATAACGCTTAACGCATAACGCATAACGCATAACGCATACCGCATAACGCATAACGCATAACGCATAACGCATAACGCATAACGCATAACGCATAACGCATAACGCATAACGCATAACGCATAACGCATAACGCATAACGCATAACGCATAACGCATAACGCATAACGCATAAAGCATAACGCATAACGCATAACGCATAACGCATAACGCATAACGCATAACGCATAACGCATAACGCATAACGCATAACGCATAACGCATAACGCATAACGCATAACGCATAACTCATAACGCATAACGCATAACGCTTAACACATAACGCATAACGCATAACGCATAACGCATAACGCATAACGCATAACGCATAACGCATAACGCATAACGCATAACGCATAACGCATAACGCATAACGCATAACGCATAACGCATAACGCATAACGCATAACGCATAACGCATGACGCATGACGCATAACGCATAACGCATAACGCATAACGCATAACGCATAACGCATAACGCATAACGCATAACGCATAACGCATAACGCATAACGCATGACGCATAACGCATAACGCATAACGCATAACGCATAACGCATAACGCATAACGCATAACGCATAACGCATAACGCATAACGCTTAACGCAGAACGCATAACGCATAACGCATAACGCATAAACGCATAACGCTTAACGCAGAACGCATAACGCATAACGCTTAACGCATAACGCCTAACGCATAACGCGTAACGCATAATGCATAACGCATAACGCTTAACGCATAGCCCATAACGCATAACGCATCGCGCATAACGCATAACGGATACCGCATAACGCATAACGCATAACGCATAACGCATAACGGATAACGCATACCGCATAACGCATAACGAATAACGCATAACGCATAACCATAACGCATAACGCATAACGCATAACGCATAAACGCATAACGCATAACGCATAACGCATAACGCATAACGCATACAACGCATAACGCATAACGCATAACGCATAACGCATAACGCATAACGCATAACGCATAACGCATAACGCATAAAGCATAACGCATAACGCATAACGCATAACGCATAACGCATAACGCATAACGCATAACGCATAACGCATAACGCATAACGCATAACGCATAACGCATAACGCATAACGCATAACGCATAACGCATAACGCATAACGCATAACGCATAACGCATAACGCATACGCATAACGCATAAACGCATAACGCATAACGCATAACGCATAACGCATAACGCATAACGCATAACGCATAACGCATAACGCATAACGCATAACGCATAACGCATAACGCATAACGCATACGCATAACGCATAACGCATAACGCATAACGCATAACGCATAACGCATAACGCATAACTCATAACGCATAACGCATAACGCATAACGCATAACGCATGACGCATAACGCATAACGCATAACGCATAACGCATAACGCATAATGCATAACGCATAACGCTTAACGCATAGCCCATAACGCATAACGCATAACGCATCACGCATAACGCATAACGTATAACGCGTAACGCATAACGCATAACGAATAACGCATAACGCTTAACGCATAACGCATAACGCATAACGCATACCGCATAACGCATAACGCATAACGCATACGCATAACGCATAACGCATAACGCATAACGCATAACGCATAACGCATAACGCATAACGCATAACGCATAACGCATAACGCATAACGCAATAACGCATAACGCATAACGCATAACGCATAACTCATAACGCATAACGCATAACGCATAACGCATAACGCATAACGCATAACGCATAACGCATAACGCATAACGCATAACGCATAACGCATAACGCATAACGCATAACGCATAACGCATAACGCATAACGCATAAGGCATAACGCATAACGCATAACGCATAACGCATAACGCATAACGCATAACGCATAAACGCATAACGCATAACGCATAACGCATAACGCATAACGCATAACGCATAACGCATAACGCATAACGCATAACGCATAACGCATAACGCATAACGCATAACGCATAACGCATAACGCATAACGCATAACGCATAACGCATAACGCATAACGCATAACGCATAACGCATAACGCATAACGCATAACGCATAACGCATAACGCATAACGCATAACGCATAACGCATAACGCATGACGCATAACGCATAACGCATAACGCATAACGCATAACGCATAACGCATAACGCATAACGCATAACGCATAACGCATTACGCATAACGCATAACGCATAACGCATAACGCATAACGCATAACGCACAACGCATAACGTTTAAACCATAAGGCATAACGCATAGCCCATGACGCATAACGCATAACGCATAACGCATAATGCAAAAGTCATAACGCATAACGCATAACGGATAACGCATAACGCATAACGCATAACGCATAACGCATAACGCATAACGCATAACGCATAACGCATAACGCATAACGCATAACGCATAACGCATAACGCATAACGCATAACGCATAACGCATAACGCATAACGCATAACGCATAACGCATAACGCATAACGCATAACGCATAACGCATAACGCATAACGCATAACGCATAACGCATAACGCATAACGCATAACGCATAACGCATAACGCATAACGCATAACGCATAACGCATAACGCATAACGCATAACGCATAACGCATAACGCATAACGCATAACGCATAACGCATAACGCATAACGCATAACGCATAACGCATAACGCATGACGCACAACGCATAACGCATAACGCATAACGCATAACGCATAACGCATAACGCATAACGCATTACGCATAACGCATAACGCATAACGCATAACGCAAAAGGCATAAGCATAACGCATAACGCATAACGCATAACGCATAACGCATAACGCATAACGCGTAACGCAAGACTCATAACGCATAACGCATAACGCATAACGCATAACGCATATGGCATAACCCATAATGCAAAAGTCATAACGCATAACGCATAACGCATAACGCATAACGCACAACGCATATGGCATAACCCATAATGCAAAAGTCATAACGCATAACGCATAACGCATAACGCATAACGCACAACGCATAACGTTTAAACCATAAGGCATAACGCATAGCCCATGACGCATAACGCATAACGCATAACGCATAATGCAAAAGTCATAACGCATAACGCATAACGGATAACGCATAACGCATAACGCATAACGCATAACGCATAACGCATAACGCATAACGCATAACGCATAACGCATAACGCATAACGCATAACGCATAACGCATAACGCATAACGCATAACGCATAACGCATAACGCATAACGCATAACGCATAACGCATAACGCATAACGCATAACGCATAACGCATAACGCATAACGCATAACGCATAACGCATAACGCATAACGCATAACGCATAACGCATAACGCATAACGCATAACGCATAACGCATAACGCATAACGCATAACGCATAACGCATGACGCATAACGCATAACGCATAACGCATAACGCATAACGCATAACGCATAACGCATAACGCATAACGCATAACGCATAACGCATAACGCATAACGCATAACGCATAACGCATAACGCATAACGCATAACGCATAACGCATAACGCATAACGCATAACGCATAACGCATAACGCATAACGCATAACGCATAACGCATAACGCATAACGCATAACGCATAACGCATAACGCATAACGCATAACGCATAACGCATTACGCATAACGCATAACGCATAACGCATAACGCATAACGCATAACGCATAACGCATAACGCATAACGCATAACGCATAACGCATAACGCATAACGCATAACGCATAACGCATAACGCATAACGCATAACGCATAACGCATAACGCATAACGCATAACGCATAACGCATAACGCATAACGCATAACGCATAACGCATAACGCATAACGCATAACGCATAACGCATAACGCATAACGCATAACGCATAACGCATAAGGCATAAGCATAACGCATAACGCATAACGCATAACGCATAACGCATAACGCGTAACGCAAAACTCATAACGCATACGCGTAACGCAAAACTCATAACGCATAACGCATAACGCATAACGAATAACGCATAACGCATAACGCATAACGCATAACGCTTAACGCATAACGCATAACGCATAACGCATAACGCATAACGCATAACGCATAACGCATAACGCATAACGCATAACGCATAACGCATAACGCATAACGCATAACGCATAACGCATAACGCATAACGCATAACGCATAACGCATAACGCATAACGCATAACGCATAACGCATAACGCATAACGCATAACGCATAACGCATAACGCATAACGCATAACGCATAACGCATAACGCATAACGCATAACGCATAACGCATAACGCATAAGGCATAAGCATAACGCATAACGCATAACGCATAACGCATAACGCATAACGCGTAACGCAAAACTCATAACGCATAACGCGTAACGCAAAACTCATAACGCATAACGCATAACGCATAACGCATAACGCATAACGCATAACGCATAACGCATAACGCATAACGCATAACGCATAACGCATAACGCATAACGCATAACGCATAACGCATAACGCATAACGCATAACGCATAACGCATAACGCATAACGCATAACGCATAACGCATAACGCATAACGCATAACGCATAACGCATAACGCATAACGCATAACGCATAACGCATAACGCATAACGCATAACGCATAACGCATAACGCATAACGCATAACGCATAACGCATAACGCATAACGCATAACGCATAACGCATAACGCATAAAGCATAACGCATAACGCATAACGCATAACGCATAACGCATAACGCATAACTCATAATGCAAAAGTCATAACGCATAACGCATAACGCATAACGCATAACGCATAACGCATAACGCATAACGCATAACGCATAACGCATAACGCATAACGCATAACGCATAACGCATAACGCATAACGCATAACGCATAACGCATAACGCATAACGCATAACGCATAACGCATAACGCATAACGCATAACGCATAACGCATAACGCATAAAGCATAACGCATAACGCATAACGCATAACGCATAACGCATAACTCATAATGCAAAAGTCATAACGCATAACGCATAACGCATAACGCATAACGCATAACGCATAACGCATAACGCATAACGCATAACGCATAACGCATAACGCATAACGCATAACGCATAACGCATAACGCATAACGCATAACGCATAACGCATAACGCATAACGCATAACGCATAACGCATAACGCATAACGCATAACGCATAAACCATAACGCATAACGCATAACGCATAACGCATAACGCATAACGCATAACGCATAACGCATAACGCATAACGCATAACGCATAACGCATAACGCATAACGCATAACGCATAACGCATAACGCATAACGCATAACGCATAACGCATAACGCATAACGCATAACGCATAACGCATAACGCATAACGCATAACGCATAACGCATAACGCATAACGCATAACGCATAACGCATAACGCATAACGCATAACGCATAACGCATAACGCATAACGCATAACGCATAACGCATAACGCATAACGCATAACGCATAACGCATAACGCATAACGCATAACGCATAACGCATAACGCATAACGCATAACGCATAACGCATGACGCATAACGCATATCGCATGACGCACAACGCATAACGCATAACGCATAACGCATAACGCATAACGCATAACGCATAACGCATAACGCATAACGCATAACGCATTACGCATAACGCATAACGCATAACGCATAACGCATAACGCATAACGCATAACGCATAACGCATAACGCATAACGCATAACGCATAACGCATAACGCATAACGCATAACGCATAACGCATAACGCATAACGCATAACGCATAACGCATAACGCATAACGCATAACGCATAACGCATAACGCATAACGCATAACGCACAACGCATAACGTTTAAACCATAAGGCATAACGCATAGCCCATGACGCATAACGCATAACGCATAACGCATAATGCAAAAGTCATAACGCATAACGCATAACGGATAACGCATAACGCATAACGCATAACGCATAACGCATAACGCATAACGCATAACGCATAACGCATAACGCACAACGCATAACGTTTAAACCATAAGGCATAACGCATAGCCCATGACGCATAACGCATAACGCATAACGCATAATGCAAAAGTCATAACGCATAACGCATAACGGATAACGCATAACGCATAACGCATAACGCATAACGCATAACGCATAACGCATAACGCATAACGCATAACGCATAACGCATAACGCATAACGCATAACGCATAACGCCTAACGCATAACGCATAACGCATAACGCATAACGCATAACGCATAACGCATAACGCATAACGCATAACGCATAACGCATAACGCATAACGCATAACGCATAACGCATAACGCATAACGCATAACGCATAACGCATAACGCATAACGCATAACGCATAACGCATAACGCATAACGCATAACGCATAACGCATAACGCATGACGCATAACGCATAACGCATAACGCATAACGCATAACGCATAACGCATAACGCATAACGCATAACGCATAACGCATAACGCATAACGCATAACGCATAACGCATAACGCATAAAGCATAACGCATAACGCATAACGCATAACGCATAACGCATAACGCATAACTCATAACGCATAACGCATAACGCATAACGCATAACGCATAACGCATAACGCATAACGCATAACGCATAACGCATAACGCATAACGCATAACGCATAACGCATAACGCATAAGGCATAAGCATAACGCATAACGCATAACGCATAACGCATAACGCATAACGCGTAACGCAAAACTCATAACGCATAAGGCATAAGCATAACGCATAACGCATAACGCATAACGCATAACGCATAACGCATAACGCATAAGGCATAAGCATAACGCATAACGCATAACGCATAACGCATAACGCATAACGCATAACGCATAACGCATAACGCATAACGCATAACGCATAACGCATAACGCATAACGCATAACGCATAAGGCATAAGCATAACGCATAACGCATAACGCATAACGCATAACGCATAACGCGTAACGCAAAACTCATAACGCATACGCGTAACGCAAAACTCATAACGCATAACGCATAACGCATAACGAATAACGCATAACGCATAACGCATAACGCATAACGCTTAACGCATAACGCATAACGCATAACGCATAACGCATAACGCATAACGCATAACGCATAACGCATAACGCATAACGCATAACGCATAACGCATAACGCATAACGCATAACGCATAACGCATAACGCATAACGCATAACGCATAACGCATAACGCATAACGCATAACGCATAACGCATAACGCATAACGCATAACGCATAAAGCATAACGCATAACGCATAACGCATAACGCATAACGCATAACGCATAACGCATAACGCATAAGGCATAAGCATAACGCATAACGCATAACGCATAACGCATAACGCATAACGCGTAACGCAAAACTCATAACGCATAACGCGTAACGCAAAACTCATAACGCATAACGCATAACGCATAACGCATAACGCATAACGCATAACGCATAACGCATAACGCATAACGCATAACGCATAACGCATAACGCATAACGCATAACGCATAACGCATAACGCATAACGCATAACGCATAACGCATAACGCATAACGCATAACGCATAACGCATAACGCATAACGCATAACGCATAACGCATAACGCATAACGCATAACGCATAACGCATAACGCATAACGCATAACGCATAACGCATAACGCATAACGCATAACGCATAACGCATAACGCATAACGCATAACGCATAACGCATAACGCATAACGCATAAAGCATAACGCATAACGCATAACGCATAACGCATAACGCATAACGCATAACGCATAACTCATAATGCAAAAGTCATAACGCATAACGCATAACGCATAACGCATAACGCATAACGCATAACGCATAACGCATAACGCATAACGCATAACGCATAACGCATAACGCATAACGCATAACGCATAACGCATAACGCATAACGCATAACGCATAACGCATAACGCATAACGCATAACGCATAACGCATAACGCATAACGCATAACGCATAACGCATAACGCATAAAGCATAACGCATAACGCATAACGCATAACGCATAACGCATAACGCATAACGCATAACGCATAACGCGTAACGCAAGACTCATAACGCATAACGCATAACGCATAACGCATAACGCATATGGCATAACCCATAATGCAAAAGTCATAACGCATAACGCATAACGCATAACGCATAACGCACAACGCATATGGCATAACCCATAATGCAAAAGTCATAACGCATAACGCATAACGCATAACGCATAACGCACAACGCATAACGTTTAAACCATAAGGCATAACGCATAGCCCATGACGCATAACGCATAACGCATAATGCAAAAGTCATAACGCATAACGCATAACGGATAACGCATAACGCATAACGCATAACGCATAACGCATAACGCATAACGCATAACGCATAACGCATAACGCATAACGCATAACGCATAACGCATAACGCATAACGCATAACGCATAACGCATAACGCATAACGCATAACGCATAACGCATAACGCATAACGCATAACGCATAACGCATAACGCATAACGCATAACGCATAACGCATAACGCATAACGCATAACGCATAACGCATAACGCATAACGCATAACGCATAACGCATAACGCATAACGCATAACGCATAACGCATAACGCATAACGCATGACGCATAACGCATAACGCATAACGCATAACGCATAACGCATAACGCATAACGCATAACGCATAACGCATAACGCATAACGCATAACGCATAACGCATAACGCATAACGCATAACGCATAACGCATAACGCATAAGGCATAAGCATAACGCATAACGCATAACGCATAACGCATAACGCATAACGCATAACGCATAACGCATAACGCATAACGCATAACGCATAACGCATAACGCATAACGCATAACGCATAACGCATAAGGCATAAGCATAACGCATAACGCATAACGCATAACGCATAACGCATAACGCGTAACGCAAAACTCATAACGCATACGCGTAACGCAAAACTCATAACGCATAACGCATAACGCATAACGAATAACGCATAACGCATAACGCATAACGCATAACGCTTAACGCATAACGCATAACGCATAACGCATAACGCATAACGCATAACGCATAACGCATAACGCATAACGCATAACGCATAACGCATAACGCATAACGCATAACGCATAACGCATAACGCATAACGCATAACGCATAACGCATAACGCATAACGCATAACGCATAACGCATAACGCATAACGCATAACGCATAACGCATAACGCATAACGCATAACGCATAACGCATAACGCATAAGGCATAAGCATAACGCATAACGCATAACGCATAACGCATAACGCATAACGCGTAACGCAAAACTCATAACGCATAACGCGTAACGCAAAACTCATAACGCATAACGCATAACGCATAACGCATAACGCATAACGCATAACGCATAACGCATAACGCATAACGCATAACGCATAACGCATAACGCATAACGCATAACGCATAACGCATAACGCATAACGCATAACGCATAACGCATAACGCATAACGCATAACGCATAACGCATAACGCATAACGCATAACGCATAACGCATAACGCATAACGCATAACGCATAACGCATAACGCATAACGCATAACGCATAACGCATAACGCATAACGCATAACGCATAACGCATAACGCATAACGCATAAAGCATAACGCATAACGCATAACGCATAACGCATAACGCATAACGCATAACTCATAATGCAAAAGTCATAACGCATAACGCATAACGCATAACGCATAACGCATAACGCATAACGCATAACGCATAACGCATAACGCATAACGCATAACGCATAACGCATAACGCATAACGCATAACGCATAACGCATAACGCATAACGCATAACGCATAACGCATAACGCATAACGCATAACGCATAACGCATAACGCATAACGCATAAAGCATAACGCATAACGCATAACGCATAACGCATAACGCATAACTCATAATGCAAAAGTCATAACGCATAACGCATAACGCATAACGCATAACGCATAACGCATAACGCATAACGCATAACGCATAACGCATAACGCATAACGCATAACGCATAACGCATAACGCATAACGCATAACGCATAACGCATAACGCATAACGCATAACGCATAACGCATAACGCATAACGCATAACGCATAACGCATAAACCATAACGCATAACGCATAACGCATAACGCATAACGCATAACGCATAACGCATAACGCATAACGCATAACGCATAACGCATAACGCATAACGCATAACGCATAACGCATAACGCATAACGCATAACGCATAACGCATAACGCATAACGCATAACGCATAACGCATAACGCATAACGCATAACGCATAACGCATAACGCATAACGCATAACGCATAACGCATAACGCATAACGCATAACGCATAACGCATAACGCATAACGCATAACGCATAACGCATAACGCATAACGCATAACGCATAACGCATAACGCATAACGCATAACGCATAACGCATAACGCATAACGCATAACGCATAACGCATAACGCATAACGCATGACGCATAACGCATATCGCATGACGCACAACGCATAACGCATAACGCATAACGCATAACGCATAACGCATAACGCATAACGCATAACGCATAACGCATAACGCATTACGCATAACGCATAACGCATAACGCATAACGCATAACGCATAACGCATAACGCATAACGCATAACGCATAACGCATAACGCATAACGCATAACGCATAACGCATAACGCATAACGCATAACGCATAACGCATAACGCATAACGCATAACGCATAACGCATAACGCATAACGCATAACGCATAACGCATAACGCACAACGCATAACGTTTAAACCATAAGGCATAACGCATAGCCCATGACGCATAACGCATAACGCATAACGCATAATGCAAAAGTCATAACGCATAACGCATAACGGATAACGCATAACGCATAACGCATAACGCATAACGCATAACGCATAACGCATAACGCATAACGCATAACGCACAACGCATAACGTTTAAACCATAAGGCATAACGCATAGCCCATGACGCATAACGCATAACGCATAACGCATAATGCAAAAGTCATAACGCATAACGCATAACGGATAACGCATAACGCATAACGCATAACGCATAACGCATAACGCATAACGCATAACGCATAACGCATAACGCATAACGCATAACGCATAACGCATAACGCATAACGCCTAACGCATAACGCATAACGCATAACGCATAACGCATAACGCATAACGCATAACGCATAACGCATAACGCATAACGCATAACGCATAACGCATAACGCATAACGCATAACGCATAACGCATAACGCATAACGCATAACGCATAACGCATAACGCATAACGCATAACGCATAACGCATAACGCATAACGCATAACGCATGACGCATAACGCATAACGCATAACGCATAACGCATAACGCATAACGCATAACGCATAACGCATAACGCATAACGCATAACGCATAACGCATAACGCATAACGCATAACGCATAACGCATAAAGCATAACGCATAACGCATAACGCATAACGCATAACGCATAACGCATAACTCATAACGCATAACGCATAACGCATAACGCATAACGCATAACGCATAACGCATAACGCATAACGCATAACGCATAACGCATAACGCATAACGCATAACGCATAACGCATAACGCATAAGGCATAAGCATAACGCATAACGCATAACGCATAACGCATAACGCATAACGCGTAACGCAAAACTCATAACGCATAAGGCATAAGCATAACGCATAACGCATAACGCATAACGCATAACGCATAACGCATAACGCATAAGGCATAAGCATAACGCATAACGCATAACGCATAACGCATAACGCATAACGCATAACGCATAACGCATAACGCATAACGCATAACGCATAACGCATAACGCATAACGCATAACGCATAAGGCATAAGCATAACGCATAACGCATAACGCATAACGCATAACGCATAACGCGTAACGCAAAACTCATAACGCATACGCGTAACGCAAAACTCATAACGCATAACGCATAACGCATAACGAATAACGCATAACGCATAACGCATAACGCATAACGCTTAACGCATAACGCATAACGCATAACGCATAACGCATAACGCATAACGCATAACGCATAACGCATAACGCATAACGCATAACGCATAACGCATAACGCATAACGCATAACGCATAACGCATAACGCATAACGCATAACGCATAACGCATAACGCATAACGCATAACGCATAACGCATAACGCATAACGCATAAAGCATAACGCATAACGCATAACGCATAACGCATAACGCATAACGCATAACGCATAACGCATAAGGCATAAGCATAACGCATAACGCATAACGCATAACGCATAACGCATAACGCGTAACGCAAAACTCATAACGCATAACGCGTAACGCAAAACTCATAACGCATAACGCATAACGCATAACGCATAACGCATAACGCATAACGCATAACGCATAACGCATAACGCATAACGCATAACGCATAACGCATAACGCATAACGCATAACGCATAACGCATAACGCATAACGCATAACGCATAACGCATAACGCATAACGCATAACGCATAACGCATAACGCATAACGCATAACGCATAACGCATAACGCATAACGCATAACGCATAACGCATAACGCATAACGCATAACGCATAACGCATAACGCATAACGCATAACGCATAACGCATAACGCATAACGCATAACGCATAACGCATAACGCATAACGCATAAAGCATAACGCATAACGCATAACGCATAACGCATAACGCATAACGCATAACGCATAACTCATAATGCAAAAGTCATAACGCATAACGCATAACGCATAACGCATAACGCATAACGCATAACGCATAACGCATAACGCATAACGCATAACGCATAACGCATAACGCATAACGCATAACGCATAACGCATAACGCATAACGCATAACGCATAACGCATAACGCATAACGCATAACGCATAACGCATAACGCATAACGCATAACGCATAACGCATAACGCATAAAGCATAACGCATAACGCATAACGCATAACGCATAACGCATAACGCATAACTCATAATGCAAAAGTCATAACGCATAACGCATAACGCATAACGCATAACGCATAACGCATAACGCATAACGCATAACGCATAACGCATAACGCATAACGCATGACGCACAACGCATAACGCATAACGCATAACGCATAACGCATAACGCATAACGCATAACGCATAACGCATAACGCATTACGCATAACGCATAACGCATAACGCATAACGCATAACGCATAACGCATAACGCACAACGCATAACGTTTAAACCATAAGGCATAACGCATAGCCCATGACGCATAACGCATAATGCAAAAGTCATAACGCATAACGCATAACGGATAACGCATAACGCATAACGCATAACGCATAACGCATAACGCATAACGCATAACGCATAACGCATAACGCATAACGCATAACGCATAACGCATAACGCATAACGCATAACGCATAACGCATAACGCATAACGCATAACGCATAACGCATAACGCATAACGCATAACGCATAACGCATAACGCATAACGCATAACGCATAACGCATAACGCATAACGCATAACGCATAACGCATAACGCATAACGCATAACGCATAACGCATAACGCATAACGCATAACGCATAACGCATAACGCATAACGCATAACGCATAACGCATAACGCAAAAGGCATAAGCATAACGCATAACGCATAACGCATAACGCATATGGCATAACGCATAATGCAAAAGTCATAACGCATAACGCATAACGCATAACGCATAACGCATAACGCACAACGCATAACGTTTAAACCATAAGGCATAACGCATAGCCCATGACGCATAACGCATAACGCATAACGCATAATGCAAAAGTCATAACGCATAACGCATAACGGATAACGCATAACGCATAACGCATAACGCATAACGCATAACGCATAACGCATAACGCATAACGCATAACGCATAACGCATAACGCATAACGCATAACGCATAACGCATAACGCATAACGCATAACGCATAACGCATAACGCATGACGCATAACGCATAACGCATAACGCATAACGCATAACGCATAACGCATAACGCATAACGCATAACGCATAACGCATAACGCATAACGCATAACGCATAACGCATAACGCATAACGCATAACGCATAACGCATAACGCATAAGGCATAAGCATAACGCATAACGCATAACGCATAACGCATAACGCATAACGCGTAACGCAAAACTCATAACGCATACGCGTAACGCAAAACTCATAACGCATAACGCATAACGCATAACGCATAACGCATAACGCACAACGCATAACGTTTAAACCATAAGGCATAACGCATAGCCTATAACGCATAACGCATAACGCATAACGCATAATGCAAAAGTCATAACGCATAACGCATAACGGATAACGCATAACGCATAACGCATAACGCATAACGCATAACGCATAACGCATAACGCATAACGCATAACGCATAACGCATAACGCATAACGCATAACGCATAACGCATAACGCATAACGCATAACGCATAACGCATAACGCATAACGCATAACGCATAACGCATAACGCATAACGCATAACGCATAACGCATAACGCATAACGCATAACGCATAACGCATAACGCATAACGCATAACGCATAACGCATAACGCATAACGCATAACGCATAACGCATAACGCATAACGCATAACGCATAACGCATAACGCATAACGCATAACGCATAACGCATAACGCATAACGCATAACGCATAACGCATAACGCATAACGCATAACGCATAACGCATAACGCATAACGCATAACGCATAACGCATAACGCATAACGCATAACGCATAACGCATAACGCATAACGCATAACGCATAACGCATAACGCATAACGCATAACGCATAAGGCATAAGCATAACGCATAACGCATAACGCATAACGCATAACGCATAACGCATAACGCATAACGCATAACGCATAACGCATAACGCATAACGCATAACGCATAATGCATAACGCATAACGCATAACGCATAACGCATAACGCATAACGCATAACGCATATGGCATAACGCATAATGCAAAAGTCATAACGCATAACGCATAACGCATAACGCATAACGCATAACGCATAACGCATAACGCATAACGCATAACGCATAACGCATAACGCATAACGCGTAACGCAAAACTCATAACGCATAACGCATAACGCATAACGCATAACGCATAACGCATAACGCATAACGTATAAACCATGAGGCATAACGCATAGCCCATAACGCATAACGCATAACGCATAAGGCATAACGCATAACGCATAACGCATAACGCATAACGCATAACGCATAACGCATAACGCATAACGCATAACGCATAACGCATAACGCATAACGCATAACGCATAACGCATAACGCATAACGCATAACGCATAACGCATAACGCATAACGCATAACGCATAACGCATAACGCATAACGCATAACGCATAACGCATAACGCATAACGCATAACGCATAAGGCATAAGCATAACGCATAACGCATAACGCATAACGCATAACGCATAACGCATAACGCGTAACGCAAAACTCATAACGCATAACGCGTAACGCAAAACTCATAACGCATAACGCATAACGCATAACGCATAACGCATAACGCATAACGCATAACGCATAACGCATAACGCATAACGCATAACGCATAACGCATAACGCATAACGCATAACGCATAACGCATAACGCATAACGCATAACGCATAACGCATAACGCATAACGCATAACGCATAACGCATAACGCATAACGCATAACGCATAACGCATAACGCATAACGCATAACGCATAACGCATAACGCATAACGCATAACGCATAACGCATAACGCATAACGCATAACGCATAACGCATAACGCATAACGCATAACGCATAACGCATAACGCATAACGCATAACGCATAACGCATAACGCATAACGCATAACGCATAAGGCATAAGCATAACGCATAACGCATAACGCATAACGCATAACGCATAACGCATAACGCATAACGCATAACGCATAACGCATAACGCATAACGCATAACGCATAATGCATAACGCATAACGCATAACGCATAACGCATAACGCATAACGCATAACGCATATGGCATAACGCATAATGCAAAAGTCATAACGCATAACGCATAACGCATAACGCATAACGCATAACGCATAACGCATAACGCATAACGCATAACGCATAACGCATAACGCGTAACGCAAAACTCATAACGCATAACGCATAACGCATAACGCATAACGCATAACGCATAACGCATAACGTATAAACCATGAGGCATAACGCATAGCCCATAACGCATAACGCATAACGCATAAGGCATAACGCATAACGCATAACGCATAACGCATAACGCATAACGCATAACGCATAACGCATAACGCATAACGCATAACGCATAACGCATAACGCATAACGCATAACGCATAACGCATAACGCATAACGCATAACGCATAACGCATAACGCATAACGCATAACGCATAACGCATAACGCATAACGCATAACGCATAACGCATAACGCATAACGCATAACGCATAACGCATAACGCATAACGCATAACGCATAACGCATAAGGCATAAGCATAACGCATAACGCATAACGCATAACGCATAACGCATAACGCATAACGCGTAACGCAAAACTCATAACGCATAACGCGTAACGCAAAACTCATAACGCATAACGCATAACGCATAACGCATAACGCATAACGCATAACGCATAACGCATAACGCATAACGCATAACGCATAACGCATAACGCATAACGCATAACGCATAACGCATAACGCATAACGCATAACGCATAACGCATAACGCATAACGCATAACGCATAACGCATAACGCATAACGCATAACGCATAACGCATAACGCATAACGCATAACGCATAACGCATAACGCATAACGCATGACGCATAACGCATATCGCATGACGCACAACGCATAACGCATAACGCATAACGCATAACGCATAACGCATAACGCATAACGCATAACGCATAACGCATAACGCATAACGCATAACGCATAACGCATAACGCATAACGCATAACGCATAACGCATAACGCATAACGCATAACGCATAACGCATAACGCATAACGCATAACGCATAACGCATAACGCATAACGCATAACGCATAACGCATAACGCATAACGCATAACGCATAACGCATGACGCATAACGCATAACGCATAACACATAACGCATAACGCATAACGCATAACGCATAACGCATAACGCATAACGCATAACGCATAACGCATAACGCATAACGCATAACGCATAACGCATAACGCATAACGCATAACGCATAACGCATAACGCATAACGCATAACGCATAACGCATAACGCATAACGCATAACGCATAACGCATAACGCATAACGCATTACGCATAACGCATAACGCATAACGCATAACGCATAACGCATAACGCATAACGCATAACGCATAACGCATAACGCATAACGCATAACGCATAACGCATAACGCATAACGCATAACGCATAACGCATAACGCATAACGCATAACGCATAACGCATAACGCATAACGCATAACGCATAACGCATAACGCATAACGCATAACGCATAACGCATAACGCATGACGCATAACGCATATCGCATGACGCACAACGCATAACGCATAACGCATAACGCATAACGCATAACGCATAACGCATAACGCATAACGCATAACGCATAACGCATTACGCATAACGCATAACGCATAACGCATAACGCATAACGCATAACGCATAACGCATAACGCATAACGCATAACGCATAACGCATAACGCATAACGCATAACGCATAACGCATAACGCATAACGCATAACGCATAACGCATAACGCATAACTCATAATGCAAAAGTCATAACGCATAACGCATAACGCATAACGCATAACGCATAACGCATAACGCATAACGCATAACGCATAACGCATAACGCATAACGCATAACGCATAACGCATAACGCATAACGCATAACGCATAACGCATAACGCATAACGCATAACGCATAACGCATAACGCATAACGCATAACGCATAAACCATAACGCATAACGCATAACGCATAACGCATAACGCATAACGCATAACGCATAACGCATAACGCATAACGCATAACGCATAACGCATAACGCATAACGCATAACGCATAACGCATAACGCATAACGCATAACGCATAACGCATAACGCATAACGCATAACGCATAACGCATAACGCATAACGCATAACGCATAACGCATAACGCATAACGCATAACGCATAACGCATAACGCATAACGCATAACGCATAACGCATAACGCATAACGCATAACGCATAACGCATAACGCATGACGCATAACGCATATCGCATGACGCACAACGCATAACGCATAACGCATAACGCATAACGCATAACGCATAACGCATAACGCATAACGCATAACGCATTACGCATAACGCATAACGCATAACGCATAACGCATAACGCATAACGCATAACGCATAACGCATAACGCATAACGCATAACGCATAACGCATAACGCATAACGCATAACGCATAACGCATAACGCATAACGCATAACGCATAACGCATAACGCATAACGCATAACGCATAACGCATAACGCATAACGCATAACGCATAACGCATAACGCATAACGCATAACGCATAACGCATAACGCATAACGCATAACGCATAACGCATAACGCATAACGCATGACGCACAACGCATAACGCATAACGCATAACGCATAACGCATAACGCATAACGCATAACGCATAACGCATTACGCATAACGCATAACGCATAACGCATAACGCATAACGCATAACGCATAACGCACAACGCATAACGTTTAAACCATAAGGCATAACGCATAGCCCATGACGCATAACGCATAATGCAAAAGTCATAACGCATAACGCATAACGGATAACGCATAACGCATAACGCATAACGCATAACGCATAACGCATAACGCATAACGCATAACGCATAACGCATAACGCATAACGCATAACGCATAACGCATAACGCATAACGCATAACGCATAACGCATAACGCATAACGCATAACGCATAACGCATAACGCATAACGCATAACGCATAACGCATAACGCATAACGCATAACGCATAACGCATAACGCATAACGCATAACGCATAACGCATAACGCAAAAGGCATAAGCATAACGCATAACGCATAACGCATAACGCATAACGCATAACGCATAACGCGTAACGCAAGACTCATAACGCATAACGCATAACGCATAACGCATAACGCATAACGCATAACGCATATGGCATAACGCATAATGCAAAAGTCATAACGCATAACGCATAACGCATAACGCATAACGCATAACGCACAACGCATAACGTTTAAACCATAAGGCATAACGCACAGCCCATGACGCATAACGCATAACGCATAACGCATAATGCAAAAGTCATAACGCATAACGCATAACGGATAACGCATAACGCATAACGCATAACGCATAACGCATAACGCATAACGCATAACGCATAACGCATAACGCATAACGCATAACGCATAACGCATAACGCATAACGCATAACGCATAACGCATAACGCATAACGCATAACGCATAACGCATATCGCATGACGCACAACGCATAACGCATAACGCATAACGCATAACGCATAACGCATAACGCATAACGCATAACGCATTACGCATAACGCATAACGCATAACGCATAACGCATAAGGCATAAGCATAACGCATAATGCATAATGCATAACGCATAACGCATAACGCGTAACGCATAAGGCATAAGCATAACGCATAATGCATAACGCATAACGCATAACGCATAACGCATAACGCATAACGCATAACGCATAACGCATATGGCATAACGCATAATGCAAAAGTCATAACGCATAACGCATAACGCATAACGCATAACGCATAACGCATAACGCATAACGCATAACGCATAACGCGTAACGCGAAACTCATAACGCATAACGCATAACGCATAACGCATAACGCATAACGCATAACGCATAACGCATAACGTATAAACCATGAGGCATAACGCATAGCCCATAACGCATAACGCATAACGCATAAGGCATAACGCATAACGCATAACGCATAACGCATAACGCATAACGCATAACGCATAACGCATAACGCATAACGCATAACGCATAACGCATAACGCATAACGCATAACGCATAACGCATAACGCATAACGCATAACGCATAACGCATAACGCATAACGCATAACGCATAACGCATAACGCATAACGCATAACGCATAACGCATAACGCATAACGCATAACGCATAACGCATAAGGCATAAGCATAACGCATAACGCATAACGCATAACGCATAACGCGTAACGCAAAACTCATAACGCATAACGCGTAACGCAAAACTCATAACGCATAACGCATAACGCATAACGCATAACGCATAACGCATAACGCATAACGCATAACGCATAACGCATAACGCATAACGCATAACGCATAACGCATAACGCATAACGCATAACGCATAACGCATAACGCATAACGCATAACGCATAACGCATAACGGATAACGCATAACGCATAACGCATAACGCATAACGCATAACGCATAACGCATAACGCATAACGCATAACGCATAACGCATAACGCATAACGCATAACGCATAACGCATAACGCATAACGCATAACGCATAACGCATAACGCATAACGCATAACGCATAACGCATAACGCATAACGCATAACGCATAACGCATAAAGCATAACGCATAACGCATAACGCATAACGCATAACGCATAACTCATAATGCAAAAGTCATAACGCATAACGCATAACGCATAACGCATAACGCATAACGCATAACGCATAACGCATAACGCATAACGCATAACGCATAACGCATAACGCATAACGCATAACGCATAACGCATAACGCATAACGCATAACGCATAACGCATAACGCATAACGCATAACGCATAACGCATAACGCATAACGCATAACGCATAACGCATAACGCATAACGCATAACGCATAACGCATAACGCATAACGCATATCGCATGACGCACAACGCATAACGCATAACGCATAACGCATAACGCATAACGCATAACGCATAACGCATAACGCATAACGCATTACGCATAACGCATAACGCATAACGCATAACGCATAAGGCATAAGCATAACGCATAATGCATAATGCATAACGCATAACGCATAACGCGTAACGCATAAGGCATAAGCATAACGCATAATGCATAACGCATAACGCATAACGCATAACGCATAACGCATAACGCATAACGCGTAACGCAAGACTCATAACGCATAACGCATAACGCATAACGCATAACGCATAACGCATAACGCATATGGCATAACGCATAATGCAAAAGTCATAACGCATAACGCATAACGCATAACGCATAACGCATAACGCATAACGCATAACGCATAACGCATAACGCATAACGCATAACGCGTAACGCAAAACTCATAACGCATAACGCATAACGCATAACGCATAACGCATAACGCATAACGCATAACGCATAACGTATAAACCATGAGGCATAACGCATAGCCCATAACGCATAACGCATAACGCATAAGGCATAAGCATAACGCATAACGCATAACGCATAACGCATAACGCATAACGCATAACGCGTAACGCAAAACTCATAACGCATAACGCATAACGCATAACGCATAACGCATAACGCATAACGCATAACGCATATGGCATAAGCATAACGCATAACGCATAACGCATAAAACAAAACGCAAAACTCATAACGCATAACGCATAACGCATAACGCATAACGCATAACGCATAACGCATAACGCATAACGCATAACGCATAACGCATAACGCATAACGCATAACGCAAAAGGCATAAGCATAACGCATAACGCATAACGCATAACGCATAACGCATAACGCATAACGCGTAACGCAAGACTCATAACGCATAACGCATAACGCATAACGCATAACGCATAACGCATAACGCATATGGCATAACGCATAATGCAAAAGTCATAACGCATAACGCATAACGCATAACGCATAACGCATAACGCATAACGCATAACGCATAACGCATAACGCATAACGCATAACGCATAACGCATAACGCATAACGCATAACGCATAACGCATAACGCGTAACGCAAAACTCATAACGCATAACGCATAACGCATAACGCACAACGCATAACGTTTAAACCATAAGGCATAACGCATAGCCCATGACGCATAACGCATAACGCATAACGCATAATGCAAAAGTCATAACGCATAACGCATAACGGATAACGCATAACGCATAACGCATAACGCATAACGCATAACGCATAACGCATAACGCATAACGCATAACGCATAACGCATAACGCATAACGCATAACGCATAACGCATAACGCATAACGCATAACGCATAACGCATAACGCATAACGCATAACGCATAACGCATAACGCATAACGCATAACGCATAACGCATAACGCATAACGCATAACGCATAACGCATAACGCATAACGCATAACGCATAACGCATAACGCATAACGCATAACGCATAACGCATAACGCATAACGCATAACGCATAACGCATAACGCATAACGCATAACGCATAACGCATAACGCATAACGCATAACGCATAACGCATAACGCATAACGCATAACGCATAACGCATAACGCATAACGCATAACGCATAACGCATAACGCATAACGCATAACGCATAACGCATAACGCATAAGGCATAAGCATAACGCATAACGCATAACGCATAACGCATAACGCGTAACGCAAAACTCATAACGCATACGCGTAACGCAAAACTCATAACGCATAACGCATAACGCATAACGCATAACGCACAACGCATAACGTTTAAACCATAAGGCATAACGCATAGCCTATAACGCATAACGCATAACGCATAATGCAAAAGTCATAACGCATAACGCATAACGGATAACGCATAACGCATAACGCATAACGCATAACGCATAACGCATAACGCATAACGCATAACGCATAACGCATAACGCATAACGCATAACGCATAACGCATAACGCATAACGCATAACGCATAACGCATAACGCATAACGCATAACGCATAACGCATAACGCATAACGCATAACGCATAACGCATAACGCATAACGCATAACGCATAACGCATAACGCATAACGCATAACGCATAACGCATAACGCATAACGCATAACGCATAACGCATAACGCATAACGCATAACGCATAACGCATAACGCATAACGCATAACGCATAACGCATAACGCATAACGCATAACGCATAACGCATAACGCATAACGCATAACGCATAACGCATAACGCATAACGCATAACGCATAACGCATAACGCATAACGCATAACGCATAACGCATAACGCATAACGCATAACGCATAACGCATAACGCATAACGCATAACGCATAACGCATAACGCATAACGCATAACGCATAACGCATAAGGCATAAGCATAACGCATAACGCATAACGCATAACGCATAACGCATAACGCGTAACGCAAAACTCATAACGCATAACGCGTAACGCAAAACTCATAACGCATAACGCATAACGCATAACGCATAACGCATAACGCATAACGCATAACGCATAACGCATAACGCATAACGCATAACGCATAACGCATAACGCATAACGCATAACGCATAACGCATAACGCATAACGCATAACGCATAACGCATAATGCAAAAGTCATAACGCATAACGCATAACGGATAACGCATAACGCATAACGCATAACGCATAACGCATAACGCATAACGCATAACGCATAACGCATAACGCATAACGCATAACGCATAACGCATAACGCATAACGCATAACGCATAACGCATAACGCATAACGCATAACGCATAACGCATAAAGCATAACGCATAACGCATAACGCATAACGCATAACTCATAATGCAAAAGTCATAACGCATAACGCATAACGCATAACGCATAACGCATAACGCATAACGCATAACGCATAACGCATAACGCATAACGCATAACGCATAACGCATAACGCATAACGCATAACGCATAACGCATAACGCATAACGCATAACGCATAACGCATAACGCATAACGCATAACGCATAACGCATAACGCATAACGCATAACGCATAACGCATAACGCATAACGCATAACGCATAACGCATAACGCATAACGCATAACGCATAACGCATAACGCATAACGCATAACGCATAACGCATAACGCATAACGCATAACGCATAACGCATAACGCATAACGCATAACGCATAACGCATAACGCATAACGCATAACGCATAACGCATAACGCATAACGCATAACGCATAACGCATAACGCATAACGCATAACGCATAACGCATAACGCATAACGCATAACGCGTAACGCAAAACTCATAACGCATAACGCATAACGCATAACGCATAACGCATAACGCATAACGCATAACGTATAAACCATGAGGCATAACGCATAGCCCATAACGCATAACGCATAACGCATAAGGCATAACGCATAACGCATAACGCATAACGCATAACGCATAACGCATAACGCATAACGCATAACGCATAACGCATAACGCATAACGCATAACGCATAACGCATAACGCATAACGCATAACGCATAACGCATAACGCATAATGCAAAAGTCATAACGCATAACGCATAACGGATAACGCATAACGCATAACGCATAACGCATAACGCATAACGCATAACGCATAACGCATAACGCATAACGCATAACGCATAACGCATAACGCATAACGCATAACGCATAACGCATAACGCATAACGCATAACGCATAACGCATAACGCATAACGCATAACGCATAACGCATAACGCATAACGCATAACGCATAACGCATAACGCATAACGCATAACGCATAACGCATAACGCATAACGCATAACGCATAACGCATAACGCATAACGCATAACGCATAACGCATAACGCATAACGCATAACGCATAACGCATAACGCATAACGCATGACGCACAACGCATAACGCATAACGCATAACGCATAACGCATAACGCATAACGCATAACGCATAACGCATAACGCATTACGCATAACGCATAACGCATAACGCATAACGCAAAAGGCATAAGCATAACGCATAACGCATAACGCATAACGCATAACGCATAACGCGTAACGCAAGACTCATAACGCATAACGCATAACGCATAACGCATAACGCATAACGCATATGGCATAACGCATAATGCAAAAGTCATAACGCATAACGCATAACGCATAACGCATAACGCATAACGCATAACGCATAACGCATAACGCATAACGCATAACGCATAACGCATAACGCATAACGCATAACGCATAACGCATAACGCATAACGCATAACGCATAACGCATAACGCATAACGCGTAACGCAAAACTCATAACGCATAACGCATAACGCATAACGCATAACGCACAACGCATAACGTTTAAACCATAAGGCATAACGCATCGCCCATGACGCATAACGCATAACGCATAACGCATAATGCAAAAGTCATAACGCATAACGCATAACGCATAACGCATAACGCATAACGCATAACGCATAACGCATAACGCATAACGCATAACGCATAACGCATAACGCATAACGCATAACGCATAACGCATAACGCATAACGCATAACGCATAACGCATAACGCATAACGCATAACGCATAACGCATAACGCATAACGCATAACGCATAACGCATAACGCATAACGCATAACGCATAACGCATAACGCATAACGCATAACGCATAACGCATAACGCATAACGCATAACGCATAACGCATAACGCATAACGCATAACGCATAACGCATAACGCATAACGCATAACGCATAACGCATAACGCATAACGCATAACGCATAACGCATAACGCATAACGCATAACGCATAACGCATAACGCATAACGCATAACGCATAACGCATAACGCATAACGCATAACGCATAAGGCATAAGCATAACGCATAACGCATAACGCATAACGCGTAACGCAAAACTCATAACGCATACGCGTAACGCAAAACTCATAACGCATAACGCATAACGCATAACGCATAACGCATAACGCATAACGCACAACGCATAACGTTTAAACCATAAGGCATAACGCATAGCCTATAACGCATAACGCATAACGCATAACGCATAACGCATAACGCATAACGCATAACGCATAACGCATAACGCATAACGCATAACGCATAACGCATAACGCATAACGCATAACGCATAACGCATATCGCATAACGCATAACGCATAACGCATAACGCATAACGCGTAACGCAAAACTCATAACGCATAACGCGTAACGCAAAACTCATAACGCATAACGCATAACGCATAACGCATAACGCATAACGCATAACGCATAACGCATAACGCATAACGCATAACGCATAACGCATAACGCATAACGCATAACGCATAACGCATAACGCATAACGCATAACGCATAAGGCATAAGCATAACGCATAACGCATAACGCATAACGCATAACGCATAACGCGTAACGCAAAACTCATAACGCGTAACGCGTAACGCAAAACTCATAACGCATAACGCGTAACGCATAACGCATAACGCATAACGCATAACGCATAACGCATAACGCATAACGCATAACGCATAACGCATAACGCATAACGCATAACGCATAACGCATAACGCATAACGCATAACGCGTAACGCAAAACTCATAACGCATAACGCATAACGCATAACGCATAACGCATAACGCATAACGCATAACGCATAACGCATAACGCATAACGCATAACGCATAACGCATAACGCATAACGCATAACGTATAAACCATGAGGCATAACGCATAGCCCATAACGCATAACGCATAACGCATAAGGCATAAGCATAACGCATAACGCATAACGCATAACGCATAACGCATAACGCATATGGCATAAGCATAACGCATAACGCATAACGCATAACGCATAACGCATAACGCATAAAACAAAACGCAAAACTCATAACGCATAACGCATAACGCATAACGCATAACGCATAACGCATAACGCATAAAACAAAACGCAAAACTCATAACGCATAACGCATAACGCATAACGCATAACGCATAACGCATAACGCATAACGCATAACGCATAACGCATAACGCATAACGCATAACGCATAACGCATAACGCATAACGCATAACGCATAACGCATAACGCATAACGCATAACGCATAACGCATAACGCATAACGCATAACGCATAACGCATAACGCATAACGCATAACGCATAACGCATAACGCATAACGCATAACGCATAACGCATAACGCATAACGCATAACGCATAACGCATAACGCATAACGCATAACGCATAACGCATAACGCATAACGCATAACGCATAACGCATAACGCATAACGCATAACGCATAACGCATAACGCATAACGCATAACGCATAACGCATAACGCATAACGCATAACGCATAACGCATAACGCATAACGCATAACGCATAACGCATAACGCATAACGCATAACGCATAACGCATAACGCAGAACGCATAACGCATAACGCATAACGCAGAACGCATAACGCATAACGCATAACGCATAACGCATAACGCATAACGCATAACGCATAACGCATAACGCATAACGCATAACGCATAACGCATAACGCATAACGCATAACGCATAACGCATAACGCATAACGCATAACGCATAACGCATAACGCATAACGCATAACGCATAACGCATAACGCATAACGCATAACGCGTAACGCAAAACTCATAACGCATAACGCATAACGCATAACGCATAACGCATAACGCATAACGCATAACGCATAACGCATAACGCATAACGCATAACGCATAACGCATAACGCATAACGCATAACGCATAACGCATAACGCATAACGCATAACGCATAACGCATAACGCATAACGCATAACGCATAACGCATAACGCATAACGCATAACGCATAACGCATAACGCATAACGCATAACGCATAACGCATAACGCATAACGCATAACGCATAACGCATAACGCATAACGCATAACGCATAACGCATAACGCATAACGCATAACGCATAACGCATAACGCATAACGCATAACGCATAACGCATAACGCATAACGCATAACGCATAACGCATAACGCATAACGCATAACGCATAACGCATAACGCATAACGCATAACGCATAACGCATAACGCATAACGCATAACGCATAACGCATAACGCATAACGCATAACGCATAACGCATAAGGCATAAGCATAACGCATAACGCATAACGCATAACGCGTAACGCAAAACTCATAACGCATACGCGTAACGCAAAACTCATAACGCATAACGCATAACGCATAACGCATAACGCATAACGCATAACGCACAACGCATAACGTTTAAACCATAAGGCATAACGCATAGCCTATAACGCATAACGCATAACGCATAACGCATAACGCATAACGCATAACGCATAACGCATAACGCATAACGCATAACGCATAACGCATAACGCATAACGCATAACGCATAACGCATATCGCATAACGCATAACGCATAACGCATAACGCATAACGCGTAACGCAAAACTCATAACGCATAACGCGTAACGCAAAACTCATAACGCATAACGCATAACGCATAACGCATAACGCATAACGCATAACGCATAACGCATAACGCATAACGCATAACGCATAACGCATAACGCATAACGCATAACGCATAACGCATAACGCATAACGCATAACGCATAAGGCATAAGCATAACGCATAACGCATAACGCATAACGCATAACGCATAACGCGTAACGCAAAACTCATAACGCGTAACGCGTAACGCAAAACTCATAACGCATAACGCGTAACGCATAACGCATAACGCATAACGCATAACGCATAACGCATAACGCATAACGCATAACGCATAACGCATAACGCATAACGCATAACGCATAACGCATAACGCATAACGCATAACGCGTAACGCAAAACTCATAACGCATAACGCATAACGCATAACGCATAACGCATAACGCATAACGCATAACGCATAACGCATAACGCATAACGCATAACGCATAACGCATAACGCATAACGCATAACGTATAAACCATGAGGCATAACGCATAGCCCATAACGCATAACGCATAACGCATAAGGCATAAGCATAACGCATAACGCATAACGCATAACGCATAACGCATAACGCATATGGCATAAGCATAACGCATAACGCATAACGCATAACGCATAACGCATAACGCATAAAACAAAACGCAAAACTCATAACGCATAACGCATAACGCATAACGCATAACGCATAACGCATAACGCATAAAACAAAACGCAAAACTCATAACGCATAACGCATAACGCATAACGCATAACGCATAACGCATAACGCATAACGCATAACGCATAACGCATAACGCATAACGCATAACGCATAACGCATAACGCATAACGCATAACGCATAACGCATAACGCATAACGCATAACGCATAACGCATAACGCATAACGCATAACGCATAACGCATAACGCATAACGCATAACGCATAACGCATAACGCATAACGCATAACGCATAACGCATAACGCATAACGCATAACGCATAACGCATAACGCATAACGCATAACGCATAACGCATAACGCATAACGCATAACGCATAACGCATAACGCATAACGCATAACGCATAACGCATAACGCATAACGCATAACGCATAACGCATAACGCATAACGCATAACGCATAACGCATAACGCATAACGCATAACGCATAACGCATAACGCATAACGCATAACGCATAACGCATAACGCATAACGCATAACGCATAACGCATAACGCATAACGCATAACGCATAACGCATAACGCATAACGCATAACGCATAACGCAGAACGCATAACGCATAACGCATAACGCAGAACGCATAACGCATAACGCATAACGCATAACGCATAACGCATAACGCATAACGCATAACGCATAACGCATAACGCATAACGCATAACGCATAACGCATAACGCATAACGCATAACGCATAACGCATAACGCATAACGCATAACGCATAACGCATAACGCATAACGCATAACGCATAACGCATAACGCATAACGCGTAACGCAAAACTCATAACGCATAACGCATAACGCATAACGCATAACGCACAACGCATAACGTTTAAACCATAAGGCATAACGCATAGCCCATAACGCATAACGCATAACGCATAACGCATAATGCAAAAGTCATAACGCATAACGCATAACGCATAACGCATAACGCATAACGCATAACGCATAACGCATAACGCATAACGCATAACGCATAACGCATAACGCATAACGCATAACGCATAACGCATAACGCATAACGCATAACGCATAACGCATAACGCATAACGCATAACGCATAACGCATAACGCATAACGCATAACGCATAACGCATAAGGCATAAGCATAACGCATAACGCATAACGCATAACGCATAACGCATAACGCGTAACGCAAAACTCATAACGCGTAACGCGTAACGCAAAACTCATAACGCATAACGCATAACGCATAACGCATAACGCATAACGCATAACGCATAACGCATAACGCATAACGCATAACGCATAACGCATAACGCATAACGCATAACGCATAACGCATAACGCATAACGCATAACGCATAACGCGTAACGCAAAACTCATAACGCATAACGCATAACGCATAACGCATAACGCACAACGCATAACGTTTAAACCATAAGGCATAACGCATAGCCCATAACGCATAACGCATAACGCATAACGCATAATGCAAAAGTCATAACGCATAACGCATAACGCATAACGCATAACGCATAACGCATAACGCATAACGCATAACGCATAACGCATAACGCATAACGCATAACGCATAACGCATAACGCATAACGCATAACGCATAACGCATAACGCATAACGCATAACGCATAACGCATAACGCATAACGCATAACGCATAACGCATAACGCATAACGCATAACGCATAACGCATAACGCATAACGCATAACGCATAACGCATAACGCATAACGCATAACGCATAACGCATAACGCATAACGCATAACGCATAACGCATAACGCATAACGCATAACGCATAACGCATAACGCATAACGCATAACGCATAACGCATAACGCATAACGCATATCGCATGACGCACAACGCATAACGCATAACGCATAACGCATAACGCATAACGCATAACGCATAACGCATAACGCATAACGCATTACGCATAACGCATAACGCATAACGCATAACGCATAAGGCATAAGCATAACGCATAATGCATAATGCATAACGCATAACGCATAACGCGTAACGCATAAGGCATAAGCATAACGCATAATGCATAACGCATAACGCATAACGCATAACGCATAACGCATAACGCGTAACGCAAGACTCATAACGCATAACGCATAACGCATAACGCATAACGCATAACGCATATGGCATAACGCATAATGCAAAAGTCATAACGCATAACGCATAACGCATAACGCATAACGCATAACGCATAACGCATAACGCATAACGCATAACGCATAACGCATAACGCATAACGCGTAACGCAAAACTCATAACGCATAACGCATAACGCATAACGCATAACGCATAACGCATAACGCATAACGCATAACGCATAACGCATAACGCGTAACGCAAGACTCATAACGCATAACGCATAACGCATAACGCATAACGCATAACGCATAACGCATAACGCATAACGCATAACGCATAACGCATAACGCATAACGCATAACGCATAACGCATAACGCATAACGCATAACGCATAACGCATAACGCAT
Source organism: Lasioglossum baleicum (assembly GCF_051020765.1). NCBI lineage: Eukaryota > Metazoa > Arthropoda > Insecta > Hymenoptera > Halictidae > Lasioglossum > Lasioglossum baleicum. Next base: position 5,590 of record NW_027469396.1, on the reverse strand, counting down.
AACGCATATCGCATAACGCATAACGCATAACGCATAACGCATAACGCATAACGCATAACGCATAACGCATAACGCATAACGCATAACGCATAACGCATAACGCATAACGCATAACGCATAACGCATAACGCATAACGCATTACGCATAACGCATAACGCATAACGCATAACGCATAAGGCATAAGCATAACGCATAACGCATAACGCATAACGCATAACGCATAACGCGTAACGCAAGACTCATAACGCATAACGCATAACGCATAACGCATAACGCATAACGCATATGGCATAACGCATAACGCATAACGCATAACGCATAACGCATAACGCATAACGCATAACGCATAACGCATAACGCATAACGCATAACGCATGACGCACAACGCATAACGCATAACGCATAACGCATAACGCATAACGCATAACGCATAACGCATTACGCATAACGCATAACGCATAACGCATAACGCATAAGGCATAAGCATAACGCATAACGCATAACGCATAACGCATAACGCATAACGCATAACGCATAACGCATAACGCATAACGCGTAACGCAAGACTCATAACGCATAACGCATAACGCATAACGCATAACGCATAACGCATAACGCATAACGCATAACGCATAACGCATAACGCATATGGCATAACGCATAACGCATAACGCATAACGCATAACGAATAACGCATAACGCCTAACGCATAACGCATAACGCATAACGCATAACGCATAACGCATAACGCATAACGCATAACGCATAACGCATAACGCATAACGCATAACGCATAACGCATAACGCATAACGCATAACGCATAACGCATAACGCATAACGCATATCGCATGACGCACAACGCATAACGCATAACGCATAACGCATAACGCATAACGCATAACGCATAACGCATAACGCATAACGCATAACGCATAACGCATAACGCATAACGCATAACGCATAACGCATAACGCATAACGCATAACGCATAACGCATAACGCATAACGCATAACGCGTAACGCGTAACGCGTAACGCGTATCGCATAGCGCATAACGCATAACGCATAACGCCTAACGCATAACGCATAACGCATAACGCATAACGCCTAACGCCTAACGCATAACGCATAACGCATAACGCATAACGCATAACGCATTACGCATAACGCAGAACCCATAACGCCTAAAGCATAACGCATAACGCATAACGCATAACGCATAACGCATAACGCATAACGCATAACGCATAACGCATAACGCATAACGCATAACGCATAACGCATAACGCATAACGCATAACGCATAACGCATAACGCATAACGCATAACGCATAACGCATAACGCATAACGCATAACGCATAACGCATAACGCATAACGCATAACGCATAACGCATAACGCATAACGCATAACGCATAACGCATAACGCATAACGCATAACGCATAACGCATAACGCATAACGCATAACGCATAACGCATAACGCATAACGCATAACGCATAACGCATAACGCATAACGCATAACGCATAACGCATAACGCATAACGCATAACGCATAACGCATAACGCATAACGCATAACGCATAACGCGTAACGCGTAACGCAAAACTCATAACGCATAACACATAACGCATAACGCATAACGCATAACGCATAACGTATAAACCATAAGGCATAACGCATAGCCCATAACGCATAACGCATAACGCATAACGCATAATGCAAAAGTCATAACGCATAACGCATAACGCATAACGCAAAACGCATAACGCATAACGCATAACGCATAACGCATAACGCATAACGCATAACGCATAACGCATAACGCATAACGCATAACGCATAACGCATAACGCATAACGCATAACGCATAACGCATAACGCATAACGCATAACGCATAACGCATAACGCATAACGCATAACGCATAACGCATAACGCATAACGCATAACGCATAACGCATAACGCATAACGCATAACGCATAACGCATAACGCATAACGCATAACGCATAACGCATAACGCATAACGCATAACGCATAACGCATAACGCATAACGCATAACGCATAACGCATAACGCATAACGCATAACGCATAACGCATAACGCATAACGCATAACGCATAACGCATAACGCATAACGCATAACGCATAACGCATAACGCATAACGCATAACGCATAACGCATAACGCATAACGCATAACGCATAACGCATAACGCATAACGCATAACGCATAACGCATAACGCATAACGCATAACGCATAACGCATAACGCATAACGCATAACGCATAACGCATAACGCATAACGCATAACGCATAACGCATAACGCATAACGCATAACGCATAACGCATAACGCATAACGCATAACGCATAACGCATAACGCATAACGCCTAACGCATAACGCATAACGCATAACGCATAACGCATAACGCATAACGCATAACGCATAACGCATAACGCATAACGCATAACGCATAACGCATAACGCATAACGCATAACGCATAACGCATAACGCATAACGCATAACGCATAACGCATAACGCATAACGCATAACGCATAACGCATAACGCATAACGCTTAACGCATAACGCATAACGCATAACGCATAACGCATAACGCGTAACGCGTAACGCGTAACGCGTAACGCGTAACGCATAACGCATATCGCATAACGCATAACGCATAACGCCTAACGCATAACGCATAACGCATAACGCCTAACGCATAACGCATAACGCATAACGCATAACGCATAACGCATAACGCATAACGCATAACGCATAACGCATTACGCATAACGCATAACGCATAACGCATAACGCATAACGCATAACGCATAACGCATAACGCATAACGCATAACGCATAACGCATAACGCATAACGCATAACGCATAACGCATAACGCATAACGCATAACGCATAACGCATAACGCATAACGCATAACGCATAACGCATAACGCATAACGCATAACGCATTACGCATAACGCATAACGCATAACGCATAACGCATAACGCATAACGCATAACGCATAACGCATAACGCATAACGCATAACGCATAACGCATAACGCATAACGCATAACGCATAACGCATAACGCATAACGCATAACGCATAACGCATAACGCATAACGCATAACGCATAACGCATAACGCATAACGCATAACGCATAACGCATAACGCATAACGCATAACGCATAACGCATAACGCATAACGCATAACGCATAAGGCATAAGCATAACGCATAACGCATAACGCATAACGCATAACGCATAACGCGTAACGCAAAACTCATAACGCATAACGCGTAACGCAAAACTCATAACGCATAACGCATAACGCATAACGCATAACGCATAACGCATAACGCATAACGCATAACGCATAACGCATAACGCATAACGCATAACGCATAACGCATAACGCATAACGCATAACGCATAACGCATAACGCATAACGCATAACGCATAACGCATAACGCATAACGCATAACGCATAACGCTTAACGCATAACGCATAACGCATAACGCATAACGCATAACGCGTAACGCGTAACGCGTAACGCGTAACGCGTAACGCATAACGCATATCGCATAACGCATAACGCATAACGCCTAACGCATAACGCATAACGCATAACGCCTAACGCATAACGCATAACGCATAACGCATAACGCATAACGCATAACGCATAACGCATAACGCATTACGCATAACGCATAACGCATAACGCATAACGCATAACGCATAACGCATAACGCATAACGCATAACGCATAACGCATAACGCATAACGCATAACGCATAACGCATAACGCATAACGCATAACGCATAACGCATAACGCATAACGCATAACGCATAACGCATAACGCATAACGCATAACGCATAACGCATTACGCATAACGCATAACGCATAACGCATAACGCATAACGCATAACGCATAACGCATAACGCATAACGCATAACGCATAACGCATAACGCATAACGCATAACGCATAACGCATAACGCATAACGCATAACGCATAACGCATAACGCATAACGCATAACGCATAACGCATAACGCATAACGCATAACGCATAACGCATAACGCATAACGCATAACGCATAACGCATAACGCATAACGCATAAGGCATAAGCATAACGCATAACGCATAACGCATAACGCATAACGCATAACGCGTAACGCAAAACTCATAACGCATAACGCGTAACGCAAAACTCATAACGCATAACGCATAACGCATAACGCATAACGCATAACGCATAACGCATAACGCATAACGCATAACGCATAACGCATAACGCATAACGCATAACGCATAACGCATAACGCATAACGCATAACGCATAACGCATAACGCATAACGCATAACGCATAACGCATAACGCATAACGCATAACGCATAACGCATAACGCATAACGCATAACGCATAACGCATAACGCATAACGCATATCGCATAACGCATAACGCATAACGCATAACGCATAACGCATAACGCATAACGCATAACGCATAACGCATAACGCATAACGCATGACGCACAACGCATAACGCATAACGCATAACGCATAACGCATAACGCATAACGCATAACGCATTACGCATAACGCATAACGCATAACGCATAACGCATAAGGCATAAGCATAACGCATAACGCATAACGCATAACGCATAACGCATAACGCATAACGCATAACGCATAACGCGTAACGCAAGACTCATAACGCATAACGCATAACGCATAACGCATAACGCATATGGCATAACGCATAATGCAAAAGTCATAACGCATAACGCATAACGCATAACGCATAACGCATAACGCATAACGCATAACGCATAACGCATAACGCATAACGCATAACGCATAACGCATAACGCATAACGCATAACGCATAACGCATAACGCATAACGCATAATGCATAACGCATAACGCATAACGCATAACGCATAACGCATAACGCGTAACGCAAAACTCATAACGCATAACGCATAACGCATAACGCATAACGCACAACGCATAACGTTTAAACCATAAGGCATAACGCATAGCCCATGACGCATAACGCATAACGCATAACGCATAATGCAAAAGTCATAACGCATAACGCATAACGGATAACGCATAACGCATAACGCATAACGCATAACGCATAACGCATAACGCATAACGCATAACGCATAACGCATAACGCATAACGCATAACGCATAACGCATAACGCATAACGCATAACGCATAACGCATAACGCATAACGCATAACGCATAACGCATAACGCATAACGCATAACGCATAACGCATAACGCATAACGCATAACGCATAACGCATAACGCATAACGCATAACGCATAACGCATAACGCATAACGCATAACGCATAACGCATAACGCATAACGCATAACGCATAACGCATAACGCATAACGCATAACGCATAACGCATAACGCATAACGCATAACGCATAACGCATAACGCATAACGCATAACGCATAACGCATAACGCATAACGCATAACGCATAACGCATAACGCATAACGCATAACGCATAACGCATAACGCATAA